>NW_026651595.1:2129807-2432994 GCF_030265065.1 Corythoichthys intestinalis | reverse complement strand
TTTTTTTTTTTTTTTTTTTAATCATTTTTTAGATCATTTTGACAAGCAAAATAACATGAATGAGGTTTGTAGTGGTAAAAAAAAATTACTCAGTATCATGCCCGTTGTTATTTATAAAGTTGGAACAGTGAACTGATAAATTGTGGCAATAATAGGAAAAAAAAATCTCTTTTTTGCGTATTTCCAAGTGATTGTGATTTTTTATTTCATGGTAATCACGGTGAGTTACACTGAACATTGTTAAAGGCATAGAGCCTTTTTCCCTTGACTGTTCCCATACACTTTGGTGTAAAACACAACTTGTATGCATTTTTGCGTCAGTGCAGACTGCACCTCACGTTTTTTGGAATTTGGTATATTAGTATACACTGCTATAGATGGACTGGCACAGCAATAGTGTCAGAACTTTTGCAAGAGAAAAATTCTTGAGCGAAAGATTCACTTTTACAACTCCCCAAAGAGGACATCTGACACAATGTAGACTGCTTATCCGGCATGGTTTGGATCACCCTCAGGGGAAAAGGTCTCTAAATGCACATTTCACTGTGCAGATCTCTCTTACCAAATCCATCGGATCTGGTCTGGTGTAATTCCACTGGAAAATTCTTCAACAATTTTTTAAGCAGTGGTTGTAGGCTGCATGGGAAGCTGCCAACCGCACCATGCCGTGCTGCAGCAAAATGGACAAATGTATGGACACCCTTATGCTTGAACATGGTGTTTGTCGTGGAAAATCTGTCAGGAGTGAAGAAATCCAAAACTGCTCGGGTTCTGATCGGACTGGGGTTGATTCCTCCCAATTACACCCCTCAATGACCCGCTGTAATTTTCCCCATGAGCACTCTTTTGAGCCTTACTTGGTCTGGTCCCTCACCTACGTCCTGTTTTCCATGTGTGACCCTGGCAGGGGTACAAATCCCCAGACAACACAAAAGATGACAGCTTTATCTGTCTGTCTGTCTGTCTGTCTGTCTGTCTGTCTGTCTGTCTGTCTGTCTGTCTGTCTGTCTGTCTGTCTGTCTGTCTGTCTGTCTGTCTGTCTGTCCGTCCGTCCGTCCGTCCGTCCGTCCGTCCGTCCGTCCGTCCGTCCGTCCGTCCGTCCCCTGATAAGGTGGGTAGCTGTTTATCTTCAAGCTCAGTTCCTCTACCAGACCTTGAGGGTCCTGCGCAGTATCTTTGCTGTTCCTAGACTGCACTCTTCTTGACGGAGATGTCTGATGTTTTTCCAGGTATTTGCTGGAGCCACTTCTTCAGTGTGGGGGACACTGCTCCCAGTGCTGCCTTAATCACAGGCACCACTGTTGGTTTCACCTTCCAGCCTTTCTCCAGCTCTTGCTTGAGCCCTTGGTATTTCTCTAGTTTCTCGTGTTCCTTTTTCCTGATATTGCCAACGTTGGGGATGACTACATGACGTCCGGTCGGTTGGCCACAACCATCTTATCAGTCTGTATCTGGAAGTCCCACAGGATCTTAGCCCTCTCATTTTCCACCACCTTGGGAGGTGTTCCGTGGGGAACCATTACGATCTAGGGATCTCCAGTCCATACTCTGCACGGATGTTTCTGTACACTATACCGGCTACTTGGTTATGGCGTTCCATGTATTCTTTTCCTGCCAGTATCTTACACCCTGTTGTTATGTGCTGCACTGTTTCAGGGGCCTCTTTGCACAGCCTGCACCTGGGATCCTGTCTGGTGTGGTATATCTGGGTCTCTATTGCTCTCCTGCTCAAGGCCTGCTGCTGTGCTGCCATGATAAGTGCCTTTGTGCTATCTTTCAGTCCGGCCCTCTCTAACCATTGGTAGGACTTGTTCAGATCTGCCACTTCAGTTATCTGTCGGTGGTACATCCCATGCAGAGGTTTTTCCTCCCATGGTGGTTCCTCCAACTCCTATTTTTCCAGTTTCCAGTGCCTGAGACATTCACTAAGTGCTTCATCTCTTGGGGCCATCTTCGTGATGCATTCATGGAGCTTGGATCTAGAACTGCAAATCTAGAACTCTAGCCTGCACTAGACAAAGAGGTGTTTTGGACCAGATTTCGGTAATTTTATGGACAAGCGCAAACCTGTGCTTTGAAAAGAGGACCAAATGCACCAGATAAGGGAGTGATCACCAGCACATGTTTGCACCCATTAACCAGTCTAAATGCCATCCCATCTAGCAGTGACATTTTTGGCACAGCTCGTCCTCTATACCTGACAGGAAGATTTTGTTTGCTCAGTGAAAGGTAGATGCACATTTGGTTGAGGAAGCACGTAAGACCTATGAGGCTGATCACTTGACTTTATGGACATCTCAGCAGTGAAATGGAGCCGCTGCGTTCGATGCACGCTGGTCAAATAGTCATGAATGAAACACAGTGACATCTACTTCACTTGATGGCTAGGCTGTGTATCTGTCAGCCTAACGACAGTCTACAATGCGTCAAAATTTATACCTTCTCTTCATTGAAAAATTGTCAGTTGCATGTACCATTGCTGCATTGGTCCACCTACACTAAACAGGTGCAGACCATCCTACAAAATTTCAAATAATGCAGCCTGGTCTGTGCTGGCACAAAAATGCATTTACTTTTCAATGGGGATACATTTAAATGAACATTGGCATTTAATAACTAATCTTGACTCCTTTGAAAGCAATAGCGTTGACAAAATGTTGTTTTAAATAATGATCAGCACACCGATTACAGTTCTTCCCACATATAACAGGACGGGCATTCACCGTTTTCACAATACGCAATCCTTAATGAATTACAAAAATTGTCATCTGTGGAAATGAGACTCAGATGCCTACTCTTCATGTTTGATGTTTATTACATTTATATATAAGCAACCCAGTACTTTGATTGGAAGGCCTGTTGTCACATTGCCAACAGTTATGAAAATTCAGGGGTTATATAGCAGCGCAACAATCACAATCTTTAACCTCTTCAAGTACTATGATCACGCCGGCGTGATTAATCACATAGAGCGCTGTCGTCAACATTACCTAGTTTTTATTTGACACCGATAGACCACGAAAAACTGGAGATCATTTTAATTTGATGGTATAAAATTTTGCATGCATAAGTGTGAACTAGTAGCGCTCTCATGCTCTTGAGACAGCATTTTTACACGGTATATAGAGACAAAATAAAAGGTATTTAAACAAAATGGCCAAAGAAATGTGTAGATATACACAAATCTGATTGGCTCAACAGCTGCCAAACACAGTCCCTCACAGATGCACTATTTCTCTCTCGCGCACGCACGCACACACACACACGCACACACGTACACACACACTTATCCCCATTGGACAATAAAGCTGTTGGCTGTCATGCAAGACTCCTTTTCCATTTATTTTCCACTATTTTTTGTCGTGTAGGGGGTCTGGGTCTGACCTACTGGCCTGATCCTTCCATATGGTAGTCTGTCTATGCGTTATTAGGTAGTATGCACTGTGATCTTGCAGTCATCTTTACGTAGCAGCTATTCCTTCGAAAAGAGACAACAGTACTTTGTCCGTTTTAAAATTTGGATACACTTTTGTAACTTTTCCCAGCTTCTCAGCAGTTTATTGAATCAGTCCTGACCTCAGCCCATTTAAGAGTCTATGGCAGGGGTCCTCAAATACAAATTTCTTCATACAAGGTCCATTTTTTAACGTCAGTCGACTAAAAGCAGGTCGAAGGTGGTAAAGAGTTTTCTTTTGACTAAACAAAAATACAGTACACATTCTGATTAAGTAAAATAACAAGAACATTTTCTTGACTTAAAATAAAAATACCAATAAAAAAAACATGCAAGTACAATGTTTACATATGTACACTAAATAATTGACTAGATCTGTCTTGAAGAGGAAAACAATAACTTTTCACAGTACATTTTGTAATTGTAAGACACTGCTGGATAACAGTCTCGATTCTTGGTTAAAAGAAAAAAACGGGCAGCGTGAGTTCACTTTAACTTAAATCTGTCGGAGAATTAAACTAGTCTGTTAGCTTTGTTATGATAAGGAGTCTGCCCCACAATGGCGTTTTCCGTTCAAAATTCTTGTGAATAAATGCTTAAATTACTAAATTCTTTATAGATATGGACGTAAAAAAAGTCTCAGTTCTTGGTTACAAGCAAAAACCGGGCAGTTATTATACATAAATTTGTCGAAGAATGACGCCAATTGCTCCCATTGATTTTTTTCACGACGTTTCAAAATGCATGCATTGTACGAAAAATATAATAATTACCTTGAGTCCTCGAACAAATCAGTCCTGAGACAATCCTTGTTGTTAGTATGTGGTCCAGATTTCGTACATTTTGAAGGTAATTTCACAGTTCAGTTCAAAATTATGTATGAGAATCATCCCCATCGACTTCTAATAAATGAAGTTGACTCACACAGCCCCCCTACCTGTGCGCGGACAATACCTCATGTGACTCGTCAAGTATCTTGTAGTCTATGCCACTACCTGGCCACACTAGTTTTTGTTTTATCCTATTCCCCTTAATTGCATATTCCTATCATAGCACACAGTTTGTTAATTGTCTGTCATTATCAATATTTGTATGCTTATGTGACATATTTCTTTTCTTGCCTTATAGAATAGTAGACCAGACTCCCTGCTAAAAATGGAAGAGGACTGCAAATTTGACAGAACGTCAGTTTTTGGCAATAAATTCAGCTTTACACTGGCCCAGAAAATCTTGGGGTACGTACAAAACAGGGTTTTTTTTGGCAGCCCTTTTAATGTTCGTCTTAGTCGTAGTCTTTTGGAAGAAAATAATTACTACTTGACTTACTTACTTAGTCATAGTTGTACTTTAGTCATTTCATAATGGGTTCATCTCCATCTAGTTTTTGTCAAAGATTACTCAAAATGTTTTCTTATGTAAGATTAAAAAGTTTTAAAATAGATAAACAATTTTGAATGAACGTTGACAGGCGAGCATATATTGCAGCATCTACTAGGACAATTCCATCTTAAGATGATAATACACGCTCAGCAAGAAAACAGTACATTATTTTGAATTAATTATATCCATTTGGACGCCACGAAGTGTATGTAGAGGGAAAAAAAACGTCCAAGAGTTTAAGACAGGGATGTCCAAACTTTTTGCAAAGGGGGCCAGATTTGGTGTGGTAAAAATGTGGGGGGCCAACCTTGGTTGACAACCTTTACATAGAACAATATATTTAAGCAAATTTTAGCAAGCCATTCTGTGTGTCACATTTGCCTCATTACCTTTTTTAATTACAGTATTGGCCCTAATATAGGACGGTGTTTTTTGCATGGAAATAAGACTGAAAAAGTGGGGGTTGTCTTATATTCGTGGTCTAGACGTTATGCCCGTTCACGATGCTAGATGGCGCCAGATATCATTGAAGCAATGTTCTGTCATGACAGATCTCAGCTACTCTCAAGTTTAACCAGTTTGCATTATTTTTTTTTGCAATATTTTTCCTTTCAGATTTGTTTCAAGACTACAGTTAGTTAGACTTCACTTTGATGGGTAATGCAGTTATTGCAATTTTGTTGTTTAATCACAATAGATTGGTTTATTTCAAAAACCAGAAGCCATTCATTTACGAATGTGATTGCACTTTCGTTTACATATTTAAATGTTCTGATATTAAGATTTGAATGAGGCAGAATAACATGCTTTTTCTCTCAAATGTACTGTTATAATCATTCATCACTGTAATTATTTTCTGTATAAAAATTAATTTGTTTTTCAAAAAGTCTTTTATTCAAACTTGAGTCTTGAAAAAGAGGGGGTTGTCTTATAATCAGGGCCGTCTTATATTCGGGCCAATACGGTAATAATTTCAACAATCTCGCAACTAGCCTTGTGGCGTTCTCTTTCGACTCTAAGGCTCTAGCGAAATACTACTCCTGTGAAATTAAACTAGCTTCAAGTTGCTTCAATTTCTCGCTGCCTGTAATCTTGTCGTACAGGTCAGCGTGTCTTGTTTGGTAATATCGCCTCACATTGAACTCTTTAAAAACAACGACTGTCTCTTTGCAAATGAGGCAGACATGGTTGTTGTGTATTTTAGTGAAGAAATAGTCCAATTTTCACCTATCCTTGAAGCGTCGGCCGTCGCAGTCAACTTTTTTGGTTGATTGTCGCCATTTTAGAAAATTGGGAGTAAAGGGTCACACGGGGTAATGTTGCTTTGAGTGCTGCTGCCTTTTATTGGGTAAATGAGGAGGAGCATTTAGGGTGTAAGCTACTTCATATGCTGGTGGTGGTACTGCTGACCAATTTATTAAGTCTGTGTGCGGGCCAGATGTTATTGATCTTATGACAGAGGCTGGGGGCCGGATAAAATTTGACCACAGGCCGCATTTGGCCCCCGGGCCGAACTTTGGACATGTCTGGTTTAAGATGATGCTCACAATGCTAAATACTAACGCAAATGCTATGCTTACAGAGTCACATTTAGTGTCATGACTACTCAGCACAGACCTTTTAAGGCTAAAGCAACATTGCACATTCTCTCTTACCAAAATAAGAAAACAAATCTTACCATGTGTTTCAATACAAGCAAGCCTGGAGAGGAGTATTCTTGAAATGACTACAATATGATTAAGACTAAAATTAAAAGAGCTGCCAAAACATCACTGGTTAAAACCAATCAATACTGTATTTCTCCCTTCCTATATGATTTTTTAATATATATTTTCCTTACTTTGGCATGTCAATGCTAATTGATATTTCTTAGGGGCAGCATAATTTTGTCTGAAGCAGCCCAAATTGGATCAACTCACCTAATTAATTTCTATTACTCCCAGAGTCTTGATATAATGCTAGAAAATAACCCAATAGGGTTGGAAGCTGCTTAATCTGGCATCCGTGTTCCATAGATTTGTTGGATATTTTAAAAGAGTGGCAAAGTTTGCAAGCCGTTTTGTCAGACTTCATCAAATACTTTGGCGATTTTATCACTGAATAGGGTACCTACCAATGCTATTTGCTGCTACAGAAGAACAATACAAGGCCAACTATAGGGTGTGTATGGTAGCCCTGAAGCTCAAAACACAACGGCAAATTAAAAAATGAAAATAGCAAATTAAAAAACAAAACAGCAAATCAAAAAAGCAAAATGACAAATCAAAAAACACAACGGCAAATCAAAAAACAAAATGGAAAATGCAAAAACAACGGCAAATAAAAAAATACAGCGACAAATCAGAAAACACAATGGCAAATTAAAAAACAATGGCAAATCAGAAAACACAATGGCAAATAAAAAAACTAAATTACATTAAGGAACCGGAAAAGGTGAATATCAGTCAAAATGTACACTCATCGCTAATTGGACAAATCTACTGTTAAGGTTAGTATGTACTGTACTGAAGAACTTGGAAGTTTTTCCGCTTCTGTCGTGGTACTTGAAAACGAGCATTACCAAAGACACGAACGTGGCTGCCGCTATTAATAAATATTTTTATTCGCCACGTATGTTTGAAGTAAAATATTACTTCATAGGCATGTCCCGAATAAAAGATATTCATTTATATGAATGAATACTTTATTGTAGCATCAGTATGAGTACCGCTGGCACTGCAATGGTGTGTCAGCATGACTTTCCCTTTGGTGCGTTCGATGTGGCAACGCAACGCTTCCATTGACACGGGTAAGTGCAGTGTAAATAAAGCATGTGTGAAAAGTGAGTTTGACTCTTGTATTTGATTCAGGGAAGCATATTATTTCTGTTAAGCTACGCTATTTACAATCATGTTGTCAGTTAACCCACACGTTTATGTGCCTGCGAATCCAACTGATCGGAGCGTCGTGTTGCCACATCGAACGCACCAATAGGAAAGTCGCGCTGACACACCATCCCATCGCAGCACCTGTGGTACTCCAAGTGTCTCAACAATATAATATTCATTCATATAAATAATTATTTTTATTCGGAACATACGTATGAAGTCATACTTCAATATTTTAATTCATACGTACAGTATGTCCCAAGTAAAAATATTAGTTTATAGCAGAAGCCACCTTTGCGTCTTCGGTAATGCTCATTTTCAAGAAGCAGAATAACATACTAGTTTATCAGTACTTACCCTTTCCGGTAGGTTTGTCCAATCAACGATGAGTGTACTTTTTGACTGGCACCTACCTTTTCCAGTTTCTTAATGTAATATTGTTTTTTGATTTGCCGTTGTGCTTTCCGATTTGTCGTTACGTTTTTTAATTTGTTTTTTGTGATGTGTTTGCTGTTGTGTTTAATTTGTCGTTTGTTAAGTGATTTTCCGTTGTGTTTTTTGATATGCCGTTTTTGAATTTGCCGCTTTTTTTTGGGAGGGGGGGGGGTTGCCGTTATGTTTTTGAATTTGCCGTTGTGTTTGCACTTCGGGGCAACCGTAGGGGTGATAGGTAAAACAATTGTATGATCACTTCCTCCACTGACCCCCTTTAAATTATCTATTCTAACTCTTCACGCCATAAAGTTAACAAGTCTTGACTACTAATTACCACTGACTGCCCTCTGCTGGAATTCTTCCCTTTTAATGTCATCGAGTTAAACACTGGAGGGGCAAACTGCAACAAAAACTATTTTTATTGCACAATTTTAACAGTGATGGATATGTGTGAGTCTTTTAAATAACTTTTGAGAATACAGTATATATATATATATATATATATATATATATATATATATATACTGGTCCAGCCCACTTCAGCTCTAATGGCCGTGAATGTGACCCTCGAACCAGATATTGTTTTATACCCCTGCCTTAGAGTATTGTTACAAGATAAATTTTGTGAACCTAAGTGAAACAGCGGGGATGTAGCGTCCATGTATGAAGGAAAAATGATTCTTTATATGTAGCTGTTTTCTTAAACATTAACATGAATCATGATATTCTTTTGATTTTGACTGACTTGCAAATGGAATGTAATTCTAGCCTGTTTAAACTATTGATGTGCTCAGCCTGAATGTATTTTAAAAATATGTATGTGTAATGGCGGCACGGTGGCTGAGTGGTTAGCACGTCCGCCTCACAGTTCTGTGATCAAAGGCTCAATCCCGGCCTTCGACCTCCGGGAACCTATGGAGGTAGATTTGTGTCTTTTTTATTCAATCAAATAAAAAGTTGCTTCAATCAAAATATATATTTTCAATCGAAGAGAAAGTCACTTCAATAAAAAAAAAAACGTGTTTGAATGCAAAAACAAATTTGAAACTCCAAAAAATATATTTGAAAACTTCATTTCTTTGATTGAAAATTTTTTTTTTGATTTGAGTCAAGTTTTTTTTTTTTTTTGATTGAAACAACATTTTTGATTGAAGTCATGCAATTTTGCGTTTGGACCACATTTTGGCTAGGACATTTGTGTCTTTATTATGCAATCAAAAAATAAGTTGCTTCAAACAAAAAATATATATATTTTCAAAAGAAAAATCACTTCAATCAAAAATTTTAAAAATTCAATCGTAGAAAAAAAGGTTTGAATGTGAAAAAATATTTGGGACTCAGAAATTTGCATTTGAACACTTTATTTTTCATTCAAACTGTTTTCTTTCATTGAAGCAATCCTTTTTGTGTTTGAGCCATATTAGGGTTTTTTTTGCAAAGCAAAAAGTTTTAAACTTTTTTTTTTTTTTTAGTGGAAAAACTTTTGAACGCACTTTTTTTTTGAAGTGGAAAAAGTTTTGAAGGTACTTTTTGCGATTGAATCATTTTGACACAAAGATTCAACTTCAACGCTAGTTCCGGTGTGTTTGAGTGGCAGGTGACTCCCCCAATGGCATTAAAGTATGAAGCAAGAATAATGGCCATCAGGGCTCCATCCAGCCATCGGACTCTACTGGAGTCCAAGCCGAATTTAAGGGCACCGGTACGGGGGTGTGACATCGGCATTTCACCGGAGTACGGTGCCCTGCTGCTTAATGTGATTCAACACGGCGAACTTAACCCGCTGCCCTGACGTGACGATTGGCAATTGGTTCCAACCGGAGTGTCCGCGACGCGCCGTTACGGGAGTGGTCGGCGAGTGGCCTGACACTAGCCTGCCAAGTAAGCGAGTGGACTACTGGCGAGTCACCGGCATCCACACCGGAAGCCCCGTCGCTCCAGCTTTCAATGAGTGTCGTGTCATTCGCGGGCCTGGGGGTTGATATCAGGGTCCGACCAGTGTGCCGCGACAGGGCAATGTACCGTCGCGGGTACTCCGGTGAAATGCGGATGTAACACCCCCGTATCGGTGTCTTATATTCGGCTTGGATTCGACTTGGAAGTCGCCGATGGCTGGATGCAGCCCTGGTGGCCGTTATTCTTGCTTCATACTTTTATGCCATTGGTGGAGTCACCTGCCACTCAAACACACCGGAACTAGCGTTGAAGAATTTGTTGTGTCAAAATGATTCAATCGAAAAAAAGTGCCTTCAAAACTTTTTCCACTCTAAGAAAAAAAAGTTTAAAACTTCTTGCTTTTCAATAAAAATGACACTTATATATATATATATTTCAAATAAAAAAATATATTTTCAAAAAATATATATTTTTGCAAATGATTTTTTTCTTTGATTAAAAATAGTTTTTTTGATTAAAGCAACTTTTATTGCGATTGAATGATTTAGACACAAATGTCCTAACCCTAATATGGCTCAAACACAAAAAGGATTGCTTCAATCAAAGAAAACAGTTTGAATGAAAAATAAAGTGTTCAAATGCGTATTTCTGAGTCTCAAATATTTTTTCACATTCAAACCTTTTTTTCTATGACTGAATTTTTTTAATTTTTGATTGAAATGATTTTTCTTTTGAAAATATATATTTTTTTGTTTGAAGCAACTTATTTTTTGATTGCATAATAAAGACACAAATGTCCTAGCCAAAATGTGGTCCAAACGCAAAATTATGACTTCAATCAAAAATGTTGTTTCAATAAAAAAAAACTTGACTCAAATCAAAAAAAAAAAACAAAAAAAAAAAAATAGTTATCAAATATATTTTTTTGAGTTTCAAATTTATTTTTGCATTTAAACACATTTTTTGGGATTAAAGTGACTTTTTCTTCGATTGAATATATATATATTTTTTTTTTTTGATTGAAGCAACTTTTTATTTGATTGAAGCATCTTTTTTTTTGATTGAATAATAAAGACACATCTACCTCCATAGGAACTCCGGTGTCCTCCCACATCCCAAAAACATGCATGGTAGGCTGATTGAACACTCTAATTGTCCGCAGGTAGGAGTGTGTGCGTGAATGGTTGTATGTCTCCTTGGGCCCTGCAATTGGCTGGCAACCAGTTCAGGGTGTCCCCTGCCTACTGCCCGTAGTTAGCTGGGATAGCCTCCAGCACCTCCACGACCCTCGTGAGGAAAAAGCGGCATGGAAAATGAATGAATGAATGAATATATGTAGTTGTACGCAAAATGGCATGGCGAGATCAATGTTGATATATTTATGTGAATTTGGCTTTCCTGTATGAAAAGAGTTGTTCAAACTCTTTTAATCCATACACCAAGCGTCTAGCTAAACAGCCTCTCTTTGTACTTTGGTTTCCTGTTTAGCTCAAAGACATCAAAAATGAAGACTGACACAAGTATTTTTGGGACAACGCAAAACTTAAAAGAGGATAAACCCAAGCCAGTTAGAGATGAGTATGAATATGTCTCAGATGAAGGTGAACTGAAGATTGAGGAATTTCCAATTCGACGGCAAAAGAACACCATAAAGAGAGACCTTTCCTGTGAGTACTGTTTTGTAGCAGCAGGTGACTAAGTGAATATTTGACCGCTTTATTGAAAAGTTTAAAATAGCATTTTTGAAACCCTATTTCCAATGAAGTTGGAAGGTTGTGTTAAACAATAAAAAAACAGATATATAATGTTCAAAATGATAAATCTAATTATTTTTTAGCAAATAACCACTCACTTAAAGTATCATGGCTGCCATTCTTTCCAAAAAAGCTGGGACAGAGTCATGCTTACTGGTGTGTTACATCACATTTTCTATTAACAACATTCAGTAAACTTTTGGGAACTGAGGACATTATTTGTTGATTTTTAAAGATGGAAATCTTGCCCATCCTTGCTTGCTGTACAGCTTCAGATATTCAGTAGTGTGCGGCCTCCATTGTCATATTTTTCGCATCATAACGCACCGCAGATTTTCCATTGGGGACAGGTCTGGATTGTAGTAAGGCCAATCTAGTACATCCACGCTTTTATGAAGAAAGCCACGCTGTTGTAAAGTGCAGAATATGGTTTGACATTGTCTAGCTGAAATAAGTGTTAGTGTGTATGATATAAACATTGCCTGTGTCATGGTTTGTTTGGTTCTTAGGTTTGTGCCAAAGGCTGCATTCAGCACTACAACAGCTGGCAATAGACCTGTTTATCTGTTAATTAAATGTTTTTTGTTTGTTTTGGTTTTTTTTTTAAATGAATTTCATCTAGAAGCAGACAGAGAGGGTTGCAGTATGTAGGCGAGCGGTATGTCAATCTTATTTAACCATTATTATAATCAAGGCGAAACGCTACCGCTCTCCCTCTCCCGCTACCTCTTTTACATTCAGTTGGATTCTCAATATTATCCAGAGGTGACAAAAAAAAAAAAAACTTCCTTCAGAAACATACATGTGTAACATGAATACGATGTAAATACTGTAAATGCTCAACGTTGAGAGAGCGGCGTGCCTTCAAATTGACCGCAGCCAAATGCTAGGTGTGTGTGTGAGGAGAACTTTCCTTCGTGTGCTTCCATGACCAAACGTAAGTACATCTTACTTTTTTTATAGAAAGATTGTGGCGTTTTTTTGGGACTTTCAGTGCTGGGGTCTTGACGTCTTAGATTAGTTATATTTTCTATTTGTGATGTGACAGGCTAGTAAACAAGCCTACCAAGGATAGCAAAATATAACTGAAGCAGACCTGGGCCAGATGGACTGCAAATTTCGGCCCAAGTTCGTAAAACGGATCCGCCCCGCTATCTTTTTGAACAATTGCCCAAACTCAGTCGGGAGTCACTTGCCAGTTCAGCAGTTTTGGGCCAGAACTGGTCCAAAGTAGCAGACGCTACGATATTGTACAGATACAGATAGCTTTAATACTCATTGACACACTGTACAAGTCCAGATGACAACAAAATTGCGTTCAATGACTACGCATCGGACTGCTGCAGATCGACTTCTCTCTCCCTCAGAAATTACAGCGCAAGTTACAAGCAAGTTACAATTTACTGTACACAAATTACTGTATATCGGGGGTCAGCAACCATTTTGGTGTGGAGTGCCACTTTCAAATTTTCTTGTCAATCAGTGTGCCACACCAAGATTAATAACTCAAATCCGAATTTTTATATCCAACAGAGCTGTAATTTTACTCCAAACAAAACAACATGGACATGCATTGAAATTAAATAACTACCATTCTTATTCATCAATTAACTAAAAAAATAAATGTATATTGTATAAAATATCAAAACTTGAAAATAAGTAACACAGTAATAACAGCTTTACAGCGTAACACAGTAATAGCAGCTTTACAGCAGCAGCATCTTTTGTAAACATATTACACCCCCCCCCCCCCACCACCACCACCACCACACACACACACACACACTCACCCACCCCAGCAGGAAAAGGGGAACAGGTGTGATTCTCAGTGCAGGTCTCTTACACAGTACAGAGCGGGCTGTTTTAACCTTCAAAGTCAGAACAGCCGACTCTTACATTTTGTCTTGTTCACTATTAACTTAAAACAGTGAATTCTATACACAATTTTAGATCTTATATTACAAATATGAAAGATGCCTACCTGAATGTGATCCCTGGCCCTGTTTTTCATGAATGTTCATGTTTTGTCTCGTAGTGGCGTTTGACACTTGTGCGACGCACAAACAGAGCTAGCGGAAGTAACCAGCCAAGCCAACCAGTTGTTACCGGCATCCCCAAGGGGCCGCTGTCCCCTACAATATGAATGGGTTACTAGTTAAGCGCAGAAGAAGTGGGTGTTTGGGCGAGGAAAAGAGAGAAAGCTAAGCACAGTGTTGAGAGTTGCGCGGAGAGCGCTGTGAAAAGTAGCTGTGTCCCCCGCTGGTTTTTGTTTTGTTAATAAAAGTCTCTAGCAAAAAGCCATCCAACGCGTCACTGTGTTTTTATACACATCGCCACCTCTCCGAAGTAAGCACCGGACGAATTGACGAAAACGAGCCACTTTAATCGGCGGTCCACTCCACACTACGGTGCGGAGACACTTGCCTGGGCCGGCCAGACTGTTCTCTCTGTATTTTTGAAACACTGTGAGAGTAGCTGGAACAGCGGTGAGTCTGGTCTACCAGGCTATGTAAGCACCACAATTATCAAAAGTGCAGATTGGTAACACAGTGTACTTCCGCCAGCTCTCTGATTGGTTGGATTTGTGACGCGTTAGTAGCCTGTGCTGAATTGAGCGCGCAGAGAAAAAAAAAACGACGAACGCAGGAGTCGACAAATTGAGCTGGAGGTGTGCTCAAAATCCATTATTGCTTGCATATTGCACCATAGGCAGAGCAGGTGGGAGCTTCTGTAAAGCCCCTAAGTAACAGGGCACAACTGAAAATGTCTTAATTTCAGGTAAAAAGGTGCTTTTTTTTTTTTTGCCATGCCCTCGCGTGTCATTGGTTAACCTGTCGCGTGCCAGTGCTGACATGCGTGTAATAGGTTGCCGACCCCTGCTGTATATCATACAACATAGCAGTGATATGACACGACGCACAGGTCACGTGCAGGAATTTTTTGTTACGACAAGAAGGAAAACTGCCTGGTCATGGCCGGAAGAGGGGTGGGGCACTGATAGAAGAAGAAGACAGAAGTGTACTGAAGGGAGGGATTGGTGTATGTGAGTGTGTTTTTGTGCGCAAGTATTTCAGTACTTGTGCATGCGTGTAGAAGAAATAGTCGCTCTTTTGTTGTCTGTTGTCTGAAAAACCTGGATCGAGCAAAAATCGGATATTGGCTTCCAGTCTGAGCAACGCGTGCGTGAACAACAGTATGTCTTGCCCTTGTGGTCACCTCTTGATTTCACCTGTTGTTGCCTGTTTGTTGTCTGTTTACCAATCGGCTGCCCCTCATGTTACCCACTTGTTCCTCATAATCTCGTTACCCCATATCTGTGTATTTAGGATGCCTGTGTTTATTCATGCTTTGCTGCATTATTATCGATGTCAGTGTCTTTGTCAATGCCATTTCATGTTCTGTTCCTATGCCCCATTCCTGCCGGCATTGGTTTTACAAGTTTACATGTTTATATAACACTTTGCTTAATTTTGCACCTTGGATACTGAAGAGGTTTTTTGCTCATTGAATGTGCAATTAGGATGCACCTCCTCTCATTTGCCTGGTTTTCTTACTTCCGTGTACTTGGGTCCACACTTTGATCCTTGCCTGTTAGTCCCCCACCCTGAAAGAATAATGCTACCAGTTATGGACCCAGCGGGGAGCACCTGGCTCGCCGATGCTCATCTACCTGCCTACCAAACTCCTTATTTCATTTTGGGACCGCGATATTGATTTCTTGCCCTTTTTTTGTCCCATCATTCCAGGCTCAGTCAGTTTTTCTCCCGCCTCCCTGATTCCATGTCCCCCTCCAGATGACCCTTATCTGGGTTCCCGTTTGGCCATCTGGTGGTCATCCTCATGAGGGCATACGGGGGCGCCCAGGTAGGGGCCGGAATGTCTACACCCTTCCTCCTGTTACTTGTCACCCAGTCTTTGAAAGCACTGTTAGGAGCCCCGGTGTGTTTGTGGACCCCGGTCTGTTTTCCGGTTTCCACCAGAACCGGAACATCGGGAGCTGACTGCCCGGGAGACGTTGTGTCGATTTTGACGATATGTGGTGGTGGAGCCCGAATTGCCCCATAGCCAACCACCATCCCGTCTCACTTTGGCAGTTGTGCGGCTTCTGATATAAACCATCAGCTTTTTTGCTTTTATGCAAATGCTGGCTAGTGATGGGGATAGTTCCAGGTCCTTTTTCACAACGAAATTAAGTGTATGAGCAATACACACTGCATGGTGCAGCTACACCTCCCTATTAGAGGCACTCATGTTCGATGCACCATCAGTAACTAGATGGCTAGAAGGTTGGACGGACAAGACTGTCATTGAACAGCACATACTATGTATTTGAAGTGCAATTCCAAGATTCTTCCCAAAATATAAGATAATACCCATCAACTATGACACCCTAAAGTGGAATAATTCTCCCATTTAAGACTTGAACAGTAAACTGACTAAAACATGAGGGAGGAATTCACACTAGTCAGGTAGGCATGTGCCGGTATGAAATTTTGCCGGTACGATAACCTTAAGCAAAAATATTGTTGTTTCCCGGTATCACGGTATTGCAATTATAGCTCTAAAATGTGTTCTTTTTGGTATGCATGGGTTAAAAAAAAAAACGGTCCATTGAACCGGATTTTTGAATTTTTCACAACATATTTGCAAATTGCAACATCAACATGAATATAATGTTAAAATAAATAAAATAACATAAAAATAAATAACTGAAATATTTAAAATAAAATTGTAGAGGCAGAGCGCGTGTGTATGACTGGTATCATTATTTACGCATTATACACACACACATACACACGCCCACACACCCTCTCTTCACACAGAGAGCCGCCAGAGAGAAAAAAACACCACAGGCTGTATGATGAATATGTTATTTTGAACAGATGTTTAAAATGGAGAAAGACTTTACAAAAGTAGGCTAATGATAGAGAGGAAACTAATAAGCCATCTTGGCATGCTAACTAGCCACGTTATCTGCCTCATTACGTTACGCTTACATTATAGTATTTGTTTTATCATCGCTAAACACACTAAACCAGCTGGAGTGAACTCTTGTAGCTGGTGGGAAACGTTCATGACAGCGTTTACTTACCCTAAATTATGTTTAAGTGATGGAGGATGGTCACATAAATGTGAAATCATGTTGGAGGTCCTGCTGTCCTTCCTTCTTTAAGCCGCGGCAGTCTGTTTCTTTTTGGTACCCTAAGTACTCCCATACAAGCGACTTTTTTGAGGGGGGAGAAGCTTTGTGTCTATTCTACAGCACAGGGACAGAGACAGGACAGAACAACAAACGACGGGGGAGGGGTGAGTGCTACCACTCCAAGCAATGAATTTCTTGCTGCATTTTTGGGACATAAAAAAACAGCTAATACCGTACTACGGTATGACGGAAAATTTTAGTGGTTTTATAACCATGATGTTTTCATACCACGGTAAACCTTGAAACCGTTAACCGGCACATGCCTATCGTCAAGTTCTCTGCTTTGTGTTGCTGTGGGAATTTCTGTACACCAGTTAGTGTAGACTAAAGACATGTGTCAGCATTAGTGAATAGACAGGTTACAGCCAAGTACATATCGATGTTTAGGTGTCTATGCTATGCTATGGAGCTGGAGTAATGATGGGATAAATATACCCGGAATATATGCCCCGGATTGAATTAGCATTATTGCATTGTTTCTCTTAGTTCCCTTAGTGACCGTACCGTATTAGAGCTTTGCCACTTTGGCGCCTCTGTGATGTATGACTTTGCTTCCTCGCCACTTTGACGTATCTGTGATGCGTGAGTACAAAGACATGTGTAACAAGGGGCAAGTAGCGCGTCCTCTTTTGCGATAAGGGACGGACATCTCTTGTAACAAGGGGCGAGTGGCTCGTCATAAGGGACTGACATCTCTGACCTCATTCCTGATGTCATGCATCCCTATATAAGCCGAGGACATTTTCCTCTCCGGTAGAAGTTTTTGTAGCTGCAAGACGCTGAACACTGTTTTAGCATTTCTGGAGACCCAAGAGTCAACTACGCCTGTTTTCCTCTGCAACTCTACTGAGCGTAGGCTTTCTGCCCGATTATCAATCGGTAAGAGTTTTGACTGTTCTTGTGTGCTTTAACTGTAGCGCGGGGATTTTAGCAGCAATCTAGCGCTGGCGTCATTGTTCTTGTTTTCTTCCTTTTTCTATATTAAACATTGTATTATTTGCAAAAGTGTGCCTGTTACTGACTCGCTGCGAACCCGGAAATTTCGTAAAACATTTTGGCGTTGTCGGCAGGATAGTATTGCCAGGATAGTATTGCCAGGATAGTATTACTAGGATAGTATTACTAGGATAGTATTACTGGGATTTTGTTAATACTAAGTGAGCCGTAACAGAATAACGATGTTTAAGAAACTGCGAAGAACGATGTTTAAGAAGCTGCGAAAATTTATTGTGGAAGAATCCGAGGAGTCTATCGATGGAACGGTAGTAACTCCTGGTTGGGAAAAAGAACCGTGGAACGGAATCGCGTCGTGTTTGCGCGAATGCGGTGGTCGTCCCGAATCATGGAAGGATTCGCTAGGGGACAGTACTGCGCACGATGTTAAAAAGGTATTGTCGTCCGTAGGGATCCCAGCTAAAGCATTGTTGGGTGGGGTCCAACGACGCATGTGGGTCTGCGCTACGGCGTGGAGGATTCAAACGGAGAAATTAGAGGACGCTGAACGAGAGGCGTCACAACTAAAAGTACAATTGGACAATTGTCAAAGTGAAAAAGGCATTTTAGAGGAAAAAATTAAATTGCTAGAATGCCAACGAGATCGGTTACACCGTATGTGTGAACAAGCGGTTGAGTGCGTGGGGCGTTTACCAGCTCGAGAGCGCAAACTCTCTCGAAGGCGCGCTGATCCCGTTAAAGTACGGGCATTTGTGGCGTCCTCGTTAGAGAAAACCAGTTCGTGGGATCCCGAAACGTGGGATGGGGATATTTGGAATGCGCAAAGCCATGGGAATTATCAGGAACGTCCCATATCCCGACGACGACAGGTGGAACATATTCTCCCACCGATTCGCGAGCAAATGGTTGATCAGGATGGCGTTCCGCTGCTAGACAGGGATGGTCAACCTATTTATCAGGAAAGACAACGTGAACAGCCTGCTCCTGAGGTATATAAGTCTATAGAAGATTATACTTCTGAAGAGGTGATTCATCTGAGTTCGAAATTTCGTCAAAAACCTGACGAACCTTTGGACTTGTGGATTGTTAGATTATTGGAAGAAGGAGCATGGCAGGCTGAGATTGACACGCAAGACGGACATCGATTTTCTGGAATGTCCCGCGATCCCGTGGTGAATTCCGAATTTCGGTTGTATGTTCGTGCACTGGGAGACGAGGTTCGTACTGTGGGAAACGTGTATGCTCAAGCCGTGTCGACGCGCTATCCCTCTCCGTCGGATTGGCCCCCTCTTGACCGGGAGTGGCAGACCATAAGGGAAGGGAAACAGCGCATGTTGCGCATGTGCGTTCGCGAGGCTTTGAGGAATGGGGAGGTGGAGATAGTTCAAGATATCCCGGTCCCGAAGTCGGTGCGTGATGCTATGATCAAAACTGCGCCACCGGCTTATAAGTCACTGGTTTTAACCCTGATGGTAGGAAATCCGAATCAAACGCTTGGTGAAGTGTCAAGTATGATGTCCGAATTAGGGAGTTTAGGGAACTGGGAGGTCATCCGGAAGGAGGCTCCTCGCCAGTCAACTAGTCCTCCTCCTCCTCCCAGGCGAGACTATCGAGGCTCTCCAGCGGCCGGAGGGCCGTCTAGGAGAGACTTGTGGAACGCTCTTTTGAAGGCGGGAGTGCCGTTTAGAGAGATAGACGGTCTCCCCACTCCGGAACTGAGAAAACGGTGCAAGAAAAAGGGGATTAAGGTCAGTTGTTTAGAAGCATCCTTCGGAACATCACTGAAGGAAATGGAGGAGGTCCTGCGGTCGGTTTTAAGAGAGGAGGGGCGAGCAGTTCCGACAGCTCCACCCCCTCCACCCCTAGAGTCGGAAGACTCCTCCTCTACTTCTGAGGAGGACGAATCAACAAGGGTGCGGTCAGTGAAAAAGAGCAAGCGAACCAAGGACAAACAACATCGACAGAAGAGAAAGGAACAAAGGGGGGAGAAGGTTTCTTCCCTCTATCCTAGCCTCTTGGATTTGGAATAGGATGGAGGCCAAGCCCCACCTTTTTCCATCAGAGCTCATCATTCCAATTGGTCAGGTCATGACACGCGACCTCATGTGAAAATGAAGATTCGTTGGAAGAATTCGGAAAAGTCCAAGCTCTGGTGGACACAGGGGCGGAGGCCACACTAATTTCTAAGATCGCGGAAACCGCCGAATTACCTGTTCGAGCTACGCCAGGTTCGGCTGGTCTTGATTTACGAGCCCTTAAAACGAGCACTTTAATTCCCGCGATACCTAAAGTAGTTTCAACTGGACTAGGACTTAGACGTCCCAAGGGACACTACGGGCACATTTTACCTGGGTCTGGATTGTCACGTAAAGGGGTAACCATACTTGCGGCAGTCATCGATGCCGATTATCAGGGAGAATTGGGGGTTGTAATGTCCAATTTAACCCCTGAACTGTTCATTGTGAAATTTGGCGATAAAATCGCACAACCTTTAGCAAGGGAATGTGAATAGGGTGTAGGTTCAACTCCCCCTTTCAATGGGACAATTGCTGAAAGCTATCTATTCGGTGGAATGGATCATCGGAATGGACAAACTTCAGAGTGCCCAATCTTTGTCCATTCCGAAGCATTTTATTCTGTTTTCTTTTTCAGCATGGTGATTGATGTGTGATGTGGAGGCGGTTGATGGGAACGTCTGCGGGAAGATCGCGGAAGATCGCACCGCATCGATGGTGTCTGATCATGGGCTAACATCCGTTGCGTCCTTTCTGCATGGTGGATGATGAGCTGACTCGCTGGGGAGTCCATCACTTGATATCTAACACGATTGACGGAGAAGTCACTAGAACGATGTTGTCCAACACCGGAAGAGACGTGGCTCATTGTCTCTCGACTGTGGGACTATGGTTGCCCGCATCTGTCGTGCCCCATGAAGAAGCAACATCCTTCCCAACCGTCGTGGGACAAGACAATGTGGGGGGAGACCGAAGAAGTTTTAACCAATATTTCTTATGCACTGAATATGAACAAGTGTAACTTGCTGGTCTTAGACATGAAACTACAACAAGAAAGATTTCTAAGGGTGGTAACATCGCCATCGGTAGATCAGTGGCGTAAAGTGTGGAATATTTCTACTAAGTCCTGGGTAAAGAAATATCCTGAGAAAACCATATGTAATGAATCTGCATGTCAAGGAATGTGGTTACAGATGGATGTAGCTAAACCCCTTGTAGTTTGTAGATATCATGTGTTTCCTGTGATTACGACCTATGCATATTATTTCGTTAGACCTCAAGGAGAATGGTTTGGCCCACAAACCAATCTTATGACTTAAAAGCGGCTGCGACACATCGGACGAAGTTATTGCATGTATGAAAGAAGTAATGTATCATGAAGCATGTTTTAACACGACACAGGCATTATGCAATTGGCATGTGGAAAACCACTATGAAACCACATCCACAGTTGCCTAAAACACCATTTTCGGGTTGTACACTTTTCACTTGGAATAATCAGACCTACAAGTTGATTGACTACGGCTCAGTGGGAAGCCTTAAAACTCTTTGGGCAGTAAAGCTGGAGCGCTTTAGAGGCGCCCTAAACCGTTCCACGTTGCTGCAAAAGATGATTGAGGAACACAGGTCTACCATTTCCAAGCTTAAAGTGTCCACATTTATATCCCGAAATGAGGTGGTATATCGCCAGCAGATTGTATAATTAAGGGAATGATGGATTCAATCCGGGTCAAGGGGTGGAATGATGGGAAAAATATACCCGGAATATATGCCCCGGATTGAATTAGCATTATTGCATTGTTTCTCTTCGTTCCCTTAGTGACCGTACCGTATTAGAGCTTTGCCACTTTGGCGCCTCTGTGATGTATGACTTTGCTTCTTCGCCACTTTGACGTATCTGTGATGCGTGAGTACAAAGACATGTGTAACAAGGGGCAAGTAGCGCGTCCTCTTTTGCGATAAGGGACGGACATCTCTTGTAACAAGGGGCGAGTGGCTCGTCATAAGGGACTGACATCTCTGACCTCATTCCTGATGTCATGCATCCCTATATAAGCCGAGGACATTTTCCTCTCCGGTAGAAGTTTTTGTAGCTGCAAGACGCTGAACACTGTTTTAGCATTTCTGGAGACCCAAGAGTCAACTACGCCTGTTTTCCTCTGCAACTCTACTGAGCGTAGGCTTTCTGCCCGATTATCAATCGGTAAGAGTTTTGACTGTTCTTGTGTGCTTTAACTGTAGCGCGGGGATTTTAGCAGCAATCTAGCGCTGGCGTCATTGTTCTTGTTTTCTTCCTTTTTCTATATTAAACATTGTATTATTTGCAAAAGTGTGCCTGTTACTGACTCGCTGCGAACCCGGAAATTTCGTAAAACAAGTAACATTACTCATCAAAATCCTTTAAAAAATACAATTTGGGACTACCACAACCATCTGTCAGTATCACGACAGGGGAGGACAAAATGTTCATGAAGGCAGATCTGGAACCAAGCTTGTGCCATCACAAAGACTGGGTGTTTTTGTAGCAGTGTTGCCTCTGGTGTTATCGGCGTTATTTTTTTCAGTGATGGGGTAATCTAACTAATTATTTTTTCCGCCGTTACAACGCCATTACCGTTACTGACGGTCAAAGGCGGTGCATTACTTTGAATAAATTGAAGAAACTACCAGCCGTAGCGAGTCTACTCTGCTCTGTTCATTTGTCATCAAAAACTTGGGGTGCGTTCAGGTTCATGGCAATGAAAATAGTAAACACACATAGCCTACCTTTGCAAGAACGATGGAGTTGCCGTTTGATACGGTCATAATGTGCAGGTCCAGCACCCATCCGCAGCAAAACTGTACGTAGCTTCGTAGCGATTTGTAATTTCGGAATCGCTGATGAGTTTAATTTTGGAAGCCCTTCGACATCTTTACTCCATTTGTCTTCGACTTGCTCGTAAGGGGTAACATTGTTCACATCCTTAAGTTTGATCCCATATCTGTTCTTCGCCTTACTAACGAGTTTGTCTCTTTATCGAACAGGCAAGTTAAAGTTTAATGTCCCACGAGCCAGACCTGCTTCCAATATGGCTGTGTTGTTGTCAAATCTCATGTGATCCCCCATTCTGTGACGTAAACGCTCGAGCCTAATAGCGCACGTACTTCAGAGCCTGTTGTTTATATGTGAATTGTCTTGCCCTATGTTTGTATATGTGTATTTGTTGTTAATAAAGTTTGTTTTTTTTAAACAAACTTCAGAGCCGGTGTTTTCACACACAAATTGGAACAGCGCGTGCGGCAAACACACACACGCAAAACAGATTCAGAGGGATATGATGGCAGAGCATTTAGAGGAAAATTTGTCCTTTACGAGGTTGAGATGTAAACACTATTTCACTACTTAAGTTGGTCAAAATTAAAGGAAAGAATGCATGTAAAGTGTAATTTATGTCCTGGGGCAAAGCTTTTGTCGACATCTGTGGTAAGCAATTCAAATCTGTTTATTTTTGTTGCACTTCAAGTGTAGGATAAATCTATTGCTGGTGAAGTGCAATAAATATTACAAGGTTCTATAACACAACTACCTGTCTGTTCTTCTCTATTCAACTGACTCGAATACTGCTCAGGAAATTTCAAATTCTTTGACATACAACAACTTATTTTTAAAGTAACGGAAATAGTTACTTTCCCTGGTAAATGGTTACTTTTACTATAGAGTAATTCAGTTACTAACTCAGTTATTTTTTGGAAGAAGTAGTGAGTAACTATAACTTATTAATTTTTTAAAGTAACGTGCCCAACACTGGTTATGGACGGTATTTTCGTCATATACCTGCATTTGCATGTGTCCGATGCTCAAAAAATACTAAAGCTAAAATCTTGCACATGAAACGACTTGTTGCCTTTGATATTGTTATTACGACTAGGCTTTGTAATTATGATGATCTTTCATATTATTTACTACAACGACTGTACTGCTGTGACTGCAACACATATGCTATCTGCTGCTTGTCTGTTGCTAATCAGTATGTGTAGGATTTCAGCGCATAAATGCAAGTGTTGCAAGTTTTTTGTTCGTTTGTTTACTGGTGGAAAACGCTGATCGGCAAGGGAAGAACACTCGATGTGCCTCACAATGTCATCAACATTTACTATGCATCGATGAACATATATCGAGACTACATGCATTCTACCCGGCGGGGCTCCGAAGCTGTGCTTTCTTGATATCACGTTCTCTTATGCTATTTTTCTAATAATTTTATAAATTGTGATTTATTGACCTGTTTTGCACCAATCGTTTTAAATAAAACAACAAATGGAATCATGCTGTCCAAAGGTTTTATTGCTAACAATATCTTCAATAAAAAATAATGACATACCATTTTGTTTATATGTACATACCTTGTAGTATTTCCTTGTAACAACAAAATCCGTGTCAGCCCTTCTGCATTCGGTAATATAATAAATGTTATATTATTTGTAATTTCTCCTCATTTTGGTCACTCAAGTGGCCGGCGTATCAATCTACACCTCTCGTCAACACAGGCTGACAGGTTGTTATAATTTTGCCCATGAATGATCAACAAAGTGATAAGAACAATCATACAATCTTTTAGGTATATCTGTAGGTTTAAATTAAATCCTTAACTTCTTGTCTGCAGCTAGTTTCGATTTAAGGCATGTGGAGAGATAAGTCCACACTGGCGCTTTGAAGCTGGATGCTCTTCAAAACATTCCACTTCAAATTTCATATATAGGCGCTTCCAGGACTTCAAGCACAGCACAGAATGTCTCGGAGTGTCATCTACATCGTGCTGAATCCATTTTTGGAGATTCTGCGGGTTCCTCTGGATGGATTTCACAGTTTTAGCTGACTCAACACACTAATGACTTTTTTAAATTACAAACGCAACTGTTGATGTTTTTTTCCAAACCGGAAGTTCGGGGCAAACATTCTCCAAGATGGCCCCGCTCATATTTCTCTTTTCTATTGCTACAAGAAAAAAAGTTGTATTATTGCGTAACTTGTACCTGGTCTTGGCTTTGTAGATGTTTATTAGATCATTCATTTTTGTTTTGCACCTCAGATACTGAAGAGGTTTTTTGTTTGATTAGTTTACTTATGAATGACAGCAATTTAGTGAATTTCATTTTATACGCAATCATGGCACTCACCTGTTCCCAATTAGCCTGCTGACCTGTGGGATGTCCCAAACACGGGTTTGATGAGCATTCGTCAACTTTTTCGGTCTTTTATGCCACCTGTCCGTGCATTATTTGGATGTTTTGCAGCCATAAAATTCAAAGTTAAAAGTTTATTGTTTTTGGCAAATAATAATGATTGACTTGAACATTAAATATCTGGTCTTTTTAGTGTATTCAGGTAAATATAGTTGGAACATGATTTGCAAATCATTGTGTTCTATTTTTATCCAACACAACTTCATTGGAATTGGGATGGTACAATGTGGTTTTTCCAAAATCAACATTTCATTTAAAATGAGCCATCTAGTTTATTAATGTTCAGTCAGACCGCGTTAGTGTTTGTTGATGCAGAAACTATACTAATGAAAAGTTACTTGTTGGATTTAAGGCCGCAAAAGATACTTAGGTATTGTTTAGATTGATGCAAAGTTCAAATTCATTTTTAATATTACAATCAATTAGTCCCCTGGACCCATAGTAAGTAAATATCACGAAGAAAGAAACATATATAGTAGGTGTGTTACTTAATTTTATTTATTGTTTTTCAGTTTTGTCAGAAATCAGAGAACCAATTCACCCAACCAAAAAACCCAAGACCAAGCCCTTGGCATCAAAGGTATGTAACTGCATACGAATGGATGCTATCATTTTAAATTGTATTCATGATCTGGATTCTGATACTATGTACAGTGGTAAAGAAAATAGCTAGGAGGTACACCTAAAAAAAAACGCCATTTCTAATGTGACGCCGTGTATACTCATACGGACGTACAGTATAGATGTCATGGTGACAATGCTGCGCAGTTTGTCTGAGCTAAGCTCCTGTAATGGCAGCCAGCGACCATCGAAGTCATAGGAGGCAGCCTGGGAAAATCCGGCCGAGGCCAGCGCTCAGTTGTGGTGTGTCGAGGTTGCCGGTTCCGAGCTTGGGGGTACAAGGGCCAGCTAGCTTTATTGTTTAGAGTATTACTTTGTTCAAAGAAACACAGTAATGATAGTAGCGGGCTTTCAAAATGTTTGTCCGAGTGTGTATTCATGCATGCGCAGTTGCAGGACATTTGTATTATAAACAGGAAACCAGATACTTTTCTATTGCACAGATCGGAGGGTCTATCAATGTTCAAATACTGGAGCTCAACCCCACACTGACTTTGGCACATGAATTCCTTCACAGTATGATGCAATCTTGGAGAAGATGCGAGTCTGGCTTGACTGGCGAGGAAAGCACATTATATTTGACTATTGTGACCAGAAAGATTTGTAGCTGATGGGAAAATTCCCCGCGCTCTGCCAAACAAAACTACAGTTCAGATCCTCTCCTCTCTTCACGGCGTGACCTTCACCCGTGTCCCTCATTCCTCACTCCAGACTTCCTCGGCAAAGGCCATGTACTGTCGTGCAGCTGCCATTTGACGGAAAGAGACTGTGAGGGGCTTTTAAGGGACAGAGGGCCCCTGAGTTTCAACCGATTCTGTTCAACCGAACCCCAACTACCCATGGCGGCGGGGCAATGTGGGTGAACACCTATTCCTTAGCTGTAGTGACTCTGCCAGTTCCATGTTAGCTGCTGACTTCGGTTATTTCCTTGCAGTGGCTGCAGTAATCAAGATGTCATCCATCTCACCTTCAAAATAGCATGTTATTCCTTCTCTGTTTAGGGCTCCTTTTCTCGACTCTGGAGACAATATACGATTGTCCAGATTTCCGTAGCTACTTTGTGTAGCTTAATAAACTCCATCTGAAGGGTAGTCAAAAATATATATTACGAAAATAGAGTGGTACCTCAACATTCGAATGCATCGTCATATGATCCTTTCGACATCCGACGTAAAATTTGGCACGTCATCTGCAAAAGGATTCTCTCTTGACTGCCAAGGAATGCCATAACAACAAAAGCAGTGGCGCTGGGAGTGGTCTTGGGCGTGTGTTGGTCGGGGCCCTGGTGCTACTCTCGCCCTGCGGCTGGAGGTGCTTGCGGATGGGGCTAAGGCTAGCAGGAACAGCCTCTTAATTCACGCACTTTTCACCTTGCACAGTAAATATCTTTCACTCTGGCACCTACATACTCATTCATGCCTTCGGAGAGAGTCGGAACAGGGCTGTACAGTCCCGGGCCGGCTCCCCCTTGATTTGAATGCATCACACCCCGAGGTTGTGGGATGGATGGGAACTGTTGGGGGCGGGGGCCTTACGGTTGCCTCCTCACGGAAGGCCCCGCCATTCCCGCACCTCTTTTAACGCACCGCATACATCATTCTCCACGAGGGGGAGGAGGGGCGGCTGAGTAGAACTTCCATGCGGCGATCCCACTGCCTTAAGCCGGTCTCTCCTATTTTAATGCATACACTGCATTACCCTCCCCACACAATCCTATAACGGTGCTGGGTAATGGCTTCCAGTCGGGGACCTGGCAGCCACAGTAATAGGGTGGTAGGTGGGTCCCACATTTTTTGGGCCTCCTCTCTGCCTGGGCTGCCAGCTGTGGGGGAGCTCCGATGTCGCGTTGCCCCATACCAGCTTCTTGGTGTTCTCCTGCTTCCGCCTCCCCCTCTCTTTTCTGTCTGGGTATCCTCCTTGCCCCGCGGCGGGGGACTCTGGCTGGGTTGGCTGTTTATCGCCTACTCCGGGTAGGGTTGGTGTACCGTGCCGGTTGGAGGTCAGCGGCGGTGGCTCGTGGGCCGGATGGGCGAGTGGTTGGTGGCGAGTCACCTTATCCTATCCCTTGATGGGGAGGGCGCCCCAGGGGACCACAATGGATCCTGCGGGGATGACGGCGGCCCCTTTGCTGGGCTTTTGGAGGATGGATAGGCTGCGCTGGCTAACCCCCAGGGGTTCATGTGATGTGGTCAGATGGGATCTAAGTAGAACTTTTTGGTGCAAATTTTACTCGTCTTGTGTGGAGATAAAAGAAGGATGAGTACAATCCCAAGAACACAGTGGGGATCACTGTTAAGTATGGGGGTAGAATCTTCATGCTTTGGAGCTTCTTTTTGGCAAATGGGACAGGACGACTGTACTGTATAAAGCAAAGAATGGTGAAATATATCATCAGATTTTAAGCCACGACCTCCTTCTCTCTGAGACTTGAAGATGAGTCGTGGCTGTCCAACATGACAATGATCCGAAGCACACATCCAAGCTGACCAAGGAGTGGCTGCGTAAAAAGCATGTCAAGGTTCTACAGTGGCCTAACCAGTCTCTAGACCTCAATTGATAGAAAATCTTTGGATGGAGCTGAAACTTTGTGTTTCTCAACGACAGCCCCGAAACCTGACAGATCTAGAGAAGATTTGTGTGGAGGAAGAGACCAAAATTCCTTTTTACATACAGTATGTGAAAACCTGGTGAAGAGCTACAGAAAGCATCTGACCTGTGTAGTTGCAAACAAAGGCTTCTGCACTAAATATTAGCACTGATTTTCTCAGGGGTACAAATAGTTATGAACCCCAGTAAATTTCAAATAAATTATTGAAAACTCATACAATGTGAGTTGAAGTTCCGGATTTTTTTTAATAGATTTTGTCTCTGTAAGTGGAAATGCATCTATGATTGAAATTTCAGACCTCGACCTATTTTCTAAGTAGGTGCCTTGCAAAATCACAAGGGGTGCAAATACTTCTGCTCCTCACTGTACGTCTACGATCCTAATGGTCCTCCTCCAACATTCGTTTGCCAGTCTTTATGAGTTAAGGTGACATTATTATTATTATTATTATAACATCGACAAGGGAGTCGCCAGCTTCATCAGGTTTTTAATGATTTATGCCTATGATCTTGTGCAACACAACACGGCTACTTTTCACCGTAGCCGACGACAACAACAACCTAACATGAAAAAAGAGTAAAAACTAACCCGTCACACATGCTGTTTGGGAACAAAACATAACTGCCACATTAGAACCCGATTTGTTATAATTATTATTACTATATTATCATTATTATTCCGATTTGTTTTTTTATAATTTGTTTTGCTATGTGTAATTGCTATCTGTAATTGTACCTGCAGTATTTATGAAGGATTTAGTGTAGGTTTTTTGGGCTGTGCAACAAATTAATCGAATTATAATGTATTCTTACGGGAAAATCCCGCTTGACATAGGACCATTTCGACTTACAAACCAGGTCCTGGAACAAATCAAATTCGTATGAAGAAGTAGCACTGTATGATTTTTATAATCGCTATGGGCGGCACGGTGGTAGAGTGGCTAGCACGTCTGCCTCACAGTTCTGAGATTGTTGTTTCAGTCCCGGCTCTGGCCTCCCTGTGTGGAGTTCATATGTTCTCGTGCCAGCATGGGTTCTCTCCAGATACTCCAGCTTCCTCCCACATCCCAAAAACATGCATTTTAAGCTGATTGAACACTCCAAAGTCTTTCTATCTGTGGATCCCTTTCACAGAAATAATGTTAATAATGTTAATGCCATCTTGTGGATTTATTGTTATAATAAACAAATACAGTACTTATGTACAGTATGTTGAATGTATATATCCGCCTTGTCTTATCTTTCTATTCCAACAATAATTTACAGAAAAATATGGCATATTTTAGAGATGGTTTGAATTGCGATTAATTACGATTAATTGATTTTTAAGCTATGATTAACTTGATTAAAAATTTCAATCATTTGACAGCCCTAATTTATTTCAATTTGAGGATACGAACACCTGAAATGAGTCTCCGCTGCAGGGTGTCGAGGCTCTCTCTAAAAGATGATAAGGGGCTCAAAGTAAAATCGTTACTCCTCCAGATCGAGAGGAGCCAGATGAGGTGGCAAGGGCATCTGACTAGGATGCCTCCTGGAAGCTTACCTGGTGAGGTGTTCGGGCACGTCCCACTGGGACATTCTGGCCCAGACTATGTCTCCAGTTTAGCCTGGCAACGTCTCGGGATCACACTAGAAAAGCTGGAAAAACTGGCTGGATAGAGGGGAGTCTAGGCTTCTTTGCTGAAGCTGCTGCCCCTGCCTTGTGTGAGCGTGAAAAGATGGGATGGAAGTTGTCCCTGACAGTGTTGACATAATTTGCTTTTCGCATGTGCTTTGTCTGCTTGTAGTTCATTTATAAAAAGTGTGGGCGCTTGACCAACATGGATTCCTAACAGCATAACATCTACTGTACTTAATGTAACGTCAAATGGGAAAATCTCAAGCTTGTTACGAAGGGAGGTTAGGTTTTAAGATTGTACGATTTAAACTTTATGGGTTTAGGGTCATTCCAGAATTGGAGAAAATTTAAAGAGCACGTGACAGCATAAAAAAAAATCTTAGCATTACTATTGGCATTAAAATCATATTTTCAGACGATTCAAATAGTTATATGCAACAATTTGGCAAAGAGCAGATGACGAGACATGAGTTTTTAATCTCCAGTTTAGCTACTCCTATCATTATATAGCTCTGGGGCCTCCATCTGAGCGATGACGTCAGCAAAAGACTGATTTCAGCAGATTTAGCTCAAAGGAGGAAGAAGCGTTTTTCAGCGATTCTGGTTCAAGTGGAGATCTTTCAAGTGATATTGTCGATCTAAAGGAAGCCTGTGGCATACAGTCATATACACTCACCGGCAACTATATAAGGTAAATCTGTCCAACTGCTTGTTAACACTTAATTTCTAATCAGCCAATCACATGGCAGCAACTCAGTGCATTTAGGCATGTAGACATGGTTTAAGGCAATCTCCTGCAGTTCAAACCGAGTATCAGTATGGGGAAGAAAGGTGATTTGAGTGACTTTGAACGTGGCATGGTTGTTGGTGCCAGAAGGGCTGGTCTGAGTATTTCAGAAACTGCTGATCTCCTGGGATTTTCACGCACAACCACCTCTAAGGTTTACAGAGAATGGTCCGAAAAAGAAAAAATATCCAGTGAGCGGCAGTTCTGTGGGCGGAAATGCCTTGTTGATGCCAGAGGTCAGAGGAGAATGGCCAGACTGGTTCGAGCTGATAGAAAGGCAACAGTGACTCAAATAACCACCCGTTACAACCAAGGTAGGCAGAAGAGCATCTCTGAACGCACAGTACGTCGAACTTTGAGGCAGATGGGCTACAGCAGCAGAAGACCACGCCAGGTGCCGCTCCTATCAGCTAAGAACAGAAAACTGAGGCTACAATTTGCACAAGCTCATCGAAATTGGACAATAGAAGATTGGAAAAATGTTGCCTGGTCTGATGAGTCTCGATTTCTGCTGCAAAATTCGGATGGTAGGGTCAGAATTTGGCGTCAACAACATGAAAGCATGGATCCATCCTGCCTTGTATCAACGGTTCAGGCTGGTGGTGGTGGTGTAATGATGTGGGGAATATTTTCTTGGCACTCTTTGGGCCCCTTGGTACCAATTGAGCATCGTTTGGAATGCCACAGCCTACCTTTGGTGTTTTGGTGTTATACTTATATAGCGCTTTTCCACCTTTCAAGGTGCTCAAAGCGCTTTACACTATCTCGCCATCCTGAGTATTGTTGCTGACCATGTCCATCCCTTTATGATCACAATGTACCCAATTTCTGATGGCTACTTTCAGCAGGATAATGTGCCATGTCATTAGGCTGGAATCATCTCAGACTGGTTTCTTGAACATGACAATGAGTTCACTGTACTCAAATGGCCTCCACAGTCACCAGATCTCAATCCAATAGAGTATCTATGGGATGTGGTGGAACGGGAGATTCGCATCATGGATGTCCAGCAGACAAATCTGCACCAACTCTGTGATGCCATCATGTCAATATGGACCAAACTCTCTGAGGAATGCTTCCAGCACCTTGTTGAATCTATGCCACGAAGAATTGAGGCAGTTCTGAAAGCAAAACGGGGTCCAACCCGTTACTAGCATGGTGTACCTAATAAAGTGGCCGGTGGGTGTATGTTTGAGTCGTATTTGGAGGAGGAGGAAGACTCAGAACGAGAAAAAGGCAACAGAGAGCAGACTGCAAAATGTCATCATTGTTCGTATCTCTACTCCAATTTTTATACAGTATATTCTTTTAAATATTTTCCCCAATTGCTAAATAAATTGTATGGTCATGACAAATAAGTCTTTTACTAAATGGAATATATTAATTCAGTAAGACAGGGCTAAATTACTGCATAATGGTCAAAACTGCCGACTTCGGTATTCATGCCCGCGGAGTTAGTTCGGCTCTTGTCATTTCCCTGCGGGGACTCGGAGACTAAGAGCTTGGCTACATGCTAACCCAAACCGAATGGCTCTTCCAAGGCTCTTACTCGCCTTTCAAAAACGAAAAATCACACAAAACTACCCCGACTCACATACGGCGGCAAGGGTGATTGCTTTCACCGATCGACCAGCCCCAGCGGCGAGCAAGTTTGGGCTCGTTGTTCCCTTGCTGTGGCCCTGGCAGGAGTACTCGTGGCAGGGGACACAGCAGGGGAATGATCGCCGAAAATGATGTATTCTCAATGGACCGCCCGACGTCAGCGCACATGGCTGCCCAAGCCTAAACTGAGGATAGCGCTCTCTCGGTATGCACGCGAAGAGGGCTGTGGGGGGTTGGAAGTCTTGACACAATCGAGAACTGGAGACGAGAGCGGGGGGCTCCCCGGGCCCAGGCCGAGGATAGCGTCCTCTAGTCGGGCACTCGAAGAGGGCCGAGGGGGGTGAAAGTCTCGACACAATTGAGAACCTGAGACGAGAGCGGGGGGCTCCCCGGGCCCAAGCCGAGGATAGCGTCCTCTAGTCGGGCACTCGAAGAGGGCCGAGGAGGGTGGAAGTCTCGACACAATTGAGAACCTGAGACGAGAGCGGGGGGCTCCCCGGGCCCAAGCCAAGGATCGCGCGCTCTTGGCGGGCATGCGAGTTAGGCCGAGGGGCTGGAAGTCTCGACACAATCGCAAACCTCAGACGAGAGCAGGGGGCTCCTCTAGTCGGGCACTCGAAGAGGGCCGAGGGGGGTGAAAGTCTCGACACAATTGAGAACCTGAGACGAGAGCGGGGGGCTCCCCGGGCCCAAGCCGAGGATAGCGCTCTCTCGGCGGGCACGTGAATTGGGCGGAGGGGGGGTGGAATTCTCAACACAATGGAGAACCTGAGACGGGAGCGGGGGGCACAAGCACAGCCACTCCCTTCTTCATCGGCCAGCGACCATGGTGTGCGACAAGCCGCCGGTCGTCGGCCGAGGGAGGTGGCCACTCCCACCTTCTTGGTGGACAGGGAGCATTGTCACCCACAAAATGCAAGCCACCTCCTTATGTTATCCTTACGCGTGCCATGATCCCAGTATTTGACGTAACATAAAACACGTAGCTTATCCGTCTAATGGTCCCTTGATTGTCGGACTTGTTTTGCCCATTCTTCGCAGTGAACAGGATCTTTTGGAAATCCAAAGAGCCTCACACCACTTTTCCTGGTGTAGCAACAAAAGCCTGCAGGACATTAAACGAATTAATCTGCAAAATCAGCTAAATCGACTGTCCATTTGCATACTGTGGTTGTATAGTGAACATGATGTCTCCCGTTAAGGTCACATCCGCCTTCCTCAATCCGAGACCGTGGCTGGAAGTCTCTCATTCCCGTAGTAATATGTTCCCAAAACTTCAAAGATTTTAAACAGACGCACCTTTTTTACTGTGTTGACGGAAGCCAGGCCGTTAATCACTTTGAAAGCGATGAGGAGTATTTTGTAATTAATTCTTTGTTTGGGAGCCAATGAAGTTGACGTAGGATGGGGGTGTTGTGGTGTGTGGTGTGGTTCCTGTGATTAGGCATGCTGCAGAGGTTTGGAGGAGCTACAGTTTCTGGAGGTATTTATGAAGGAGACCAAAGAGCAGTGAGTTGCATTACTTGATCCGGGAGGTGACTAGGCTGCAAACAAGATTGGCGGCAGTCTGAGGACTGAGAGATGAACGGAGACGAGAAATATTGCAAAGATGGAAGTGGGCTGATTTAGAGACATAAAAGGGGCTATTTTTCAGCTGCAGCCTCCTGACTGTCCGGACCCCTGGCTGGATAGACGTCCTCGCTGCTACCCCCGTCTCATCTGGCTAGATGGACCTCTTCTTGCTCCTTTACTCCACTGCATTTTTACAGACTGTAATTTCGCCTGCTAATTCCTATTAGCAGTTCTGGGGTTCCTGTCTATCCGTCCTGGGAGTGGATCTCTCCTGACTGTGGTACTCCCCGAGGTTTCTCATTTTTCTCCCAATTGACTCTGGAGTTTTTGGAGTTTTTCCTTGCCGGCATGGAGGGTCTTAAGTATAGGGGATACCCAGGACTTGAACATCTTTGTTGCTTCATTTCTAATTGTGTATCATATTGCCTCTGTAAAGTCCTTTGAGACATCTGTTGTAATTGAGGGCTATACAAATAAAATTGAATTGAATTGAATTGATATGGGAGCAGAAGGAAAGCATGCTGTCGAGGATGACACCCAGACTCTTAACCTGAGTTGAGGGGGAGATGGATACATCTTTGATGGCAATGGAGAAATAAATGTAATTTTTGAGGATAGTGTGGGTGCCTAGTACAAGGACTTCTGATTTTGAACTGTTGAGTAGTAGGAAGTTTGTGAAGAGCCATGAGTTGATGTTTTCTAAACAGGGGATAAGAGAGGAAGGTGGGAGGGAGGGTGGTGAGTTGTCGAGGAAATGTCGAGTCGAGTGTAATAGTGTTGTATCGGTCGCGAACGATTCGTTCTTTTTGAACGAATTGTTTGGGTGAACGAGACCGAACTAATCACCATCTGCACTGATTCGTTCTATGAGGTTGGTGCTTGTTCACTGCGTGGGAGGGCGTTGAGCAAGCGGCAGCGTCTTCTGACATCGCACACGACCAATCAGACGCCAGCCTCATCGCGGGCAGGGGAGGGACCGGAAATAGAATCAGGGCGTATGTCACTCACTTCCACGTGTGGCCAATGAGCAGCCAGCGTGCAGGCAGGGGGGCAAGACTGAGTTTTGTCACTTCCCGTTCAGTGACTCGGTCCTCCGGTTCCTGACCTAGCTTGCTGCTAACTTGACTTTCCAGTAATGAATATGCGGTGAACGAATCAAAAAATGAAAGGAAAGGACTTTGTCACATATTTGTTAACGTGGAGCCTATCAAATGCAGCTCAAAAAGACAAAAACACCACACAAATCTAGCGAGCATGGTTTAGTGTACTACTTTTCTCAACAGACTCGCGACTACCTATTACCACATACTATCAAATTTACAGTAATTTAAAACACGGGTAGCTACGAGGCAAGCAAAAGCTGAGCTGCGGTCGCGTGACGGCAATGAAGGGGGCAAAGAACTGTCACTATAAGGAGGCTTCATGGCAGCGATATTTACCTCATATGTGCACAGAAAAAAATATTTAGTATGATCACCATAATACTGATTTGCAATGAAACGGTATATACATGTCCATTTTTTCCAAGTGTTTTTTTTTTTTTTTTTTTCGTGTCAGGTGTTGGTTGGTTTGACAAATCATGTCAATCCGTCCATCATGTGCTCCTCAAGCGCCCCAAAACAACGCACATGGACACGGGAGATGTCGCAATATGTCTACATTTTTCTTAACAGACTAATGAGAGTAGAAAGGCGACATCGTAAAGCGCTAACAATTATTTCTCGTCAGCATTTGACGATCTGAGATGCGGGGACGACAGGGGAGCTGACCGGATTATTTTATTTATTAATACCAGTGCAAAAAAACAATATGATCACCATAATACTGATTTGCAATGAAACTGTATATACATGTAATTTTTTTCCGAGTGTTTTTTTTTTTTTTTTCGTGTCAGGTGGTTGGTTTGACAAATTATGTCAATCCGTCCATCATGTGCTACTCAAGCGCCCAAAAACAAAGCACGCGGACACGGGAGATGTCGCAATATGTCTACATTTTTCTTAACAGACTAATGAGAGTAGAAAGGCGACATCGTAAAGAGCAAACAATTATTTCTCGTCAGCATTTGACGATCTGAGATGCGGGGACGACAGGGGAGCTGACCGGATTATTTTATTTATTAATACCAGTGCAAAAATTCAACACGATCATCTTAATACTAAAAAACAAAAATACAACAGAGCGAGATGTAAATATGATGTGTTGGTCGTTCCATATTCAGAAATTAAACTTTCGATGTATTTTTATTTTCGGGACAGCAAACATGCTGTATATGTGATTGTATGTGTGATCAAGAACCTGCTAAAGAAAGTCCTTGCGCCCCCGCCCCCTACTCCCCTCACAAAAGGAAAATGTTTAACCGTGTCCTAAATCGAAATGCAAGCACGAGCCATGACTTTGAGCCCATAGAACTAGGACAGACGACGCGGAAGTTCTCCCTCGCTTTTGCAGCAGCAGGAGGGAGACGAGGCTGTCTGTGAAAGCAGAATGATACCGCCTGTCACTCATTTCTGAAACTACGACGAGTGGTCAATGTGGAAGAGAGGGAGGGACCAAGCAATGTCACTTCCCGTTCAGTTATACTGCGAAGCGGTCTTTGGTGATTCGTTCGGCAACGTCACTTCCCGTTCAGTAACCGAACGATTCGTTTGGGCGGGGAGGGAGATGAGGGGGGCGAACGATTCGTTGAACGATTTGTTTGAACGAATCTTTTTACTGAACGAACCGGAATGGATTCGTTTACTCAAGTGAACGACAAATCTCGTCACTAGAGTGTAATCCGCATGGCAATGAAAGTTGATATTATGTGTACAGAAAATGAAACATCAACTTTCTGCAATATATGCACGTGACATTTTTATTTTTATGACATTTGATATTTGTCTTGCAACGTGTCCTACAACATGCTTGCAATCACATGATACGCTGGAGCTTACGTCATTAGTTTTCTAAGAGAGCAAATGATGTCCTCTCCTCTGTTATACATATTTTTATAAAACTCAACTTTGATTGAACATTTTTTTACCATTCATTTTAAGATGAGCCTTTGACAATTCATTACCTATCAATAATGAATAAGTAGCAGAAAAACAGAAAAGTGAAGGCTTATTTTTTTAAGAATTTGAATTCAACATTTACTCCAACTCTGGAATAACCCATCAGTCACTTGAATTGCCGGTCCAGCCAATCAATGAAAACTATAAAAAGTGTTACTGATAATCTGGAAAATACAGTATATATTACTGTAATCACTCTTCCATTTTACAGTTGAGTTTTGTTTGTCAAATTTCACTTTGCAGGGTGATCTGCAGCAATTGTATTTATATATTGTACTTTTTTTAAAATGTCTATTTACTTGGTATTGGGTTTCTTTTTTCTAGAATCAGAGTGCTGATTCTTCAGATGAAGAAACTCTACATATAGACACAGACGCCAAGCCTGATGGTAAAAGTCGCAATTTAAACATGAAAAGAAAGAAAAGAAAAAGTGGGAGTGCGACAGGGATCCTTGACTTACTGCAAGCCAGCAAGCAAGTGGGCGGAATGGATTACAGTACCAATAGGTAAGTAGATTTCAGACATTATATTACATTACATTACATTACATTACATTACATTAGAGAGCTAAAATGTGTTAATAATCTGTGCAAAAAAAAAAAAAATTTTTTTAATGCATTTCCAGGGGAACTTTAGGGGTTACATTCCAATACCAAAATATTTACATTTTTCAAGTGGCGTGACGTGGAAGTCATTGGCAAAATTTAATGGTCGAGATTTTCTTTTTCAAATTTTTACCTTTTTAAAAGTTTTTTTATTGAATCTTCTTTGTTTGGATCGATTACTTATTATCTAAAATATCGCAAAAAATGCGACAGTAACAAAAAAACACAATTGAGCGATAGTTATTTATAGACACAATTTTTTCATTGTGACATAATTTCTTTAAAAGTTAAAATTACGCGATTGAATAACTTTTTTAAATCGTTTTTCTTTTTAAAAATAAATATTAGACATCAATTAATGATTCTAAGCTAAATAATTATAGATAATTCTAATAATGTATATAATATATATATTACTTACCTTCTTTTTATGGCTGGATTGAAACAAAAGTGGTTGTGATGTGCCCGTAAACTAGGGTGACCATATTTTGAGTTCCAAAAAAGAGGACACTCAGCCCGGCCTCAAGATACTTGAATTTTACTTGAAGTTCGCTCAAAGATGCCTATATCACTTTAATCTATTTAAAGTGTGCCCCCTCACTCTGGATGGAAAAATGCAGATTGAAAAAAATAATAATTAATGACTAAGTAGGCTAGGTGCCAACTAAACATTTTTATAAATTATTATCACGACAATTGTCCTTGACAAATTGTTATTCACATTCAATTGATATTCTCATTCAATGTTCTAGATTGCACACAAACAATAACCGAAATAAACTGACAAACTATTCAACCAGCATGTTTCCAAATGTAGCAGTTCAAAACTACGTTTCCCATAATGCCATAAAGCGTGGTTTAGCTTACTGATAGCTAGCTGAGGCAAAAATCAAACTTTGCTATAAAAGTTTATCATCATCGGCAGCGCAAGGATGCGACACCAAATGGGATTTTAGAGTCAAAGCTCCGACAGAAGTCAACAGTTGCCATTATATACGTATTTATCGTAAAAAAAACTTAACTGGGCAGGCGTTGTGGCCAAATCGTCAACCCAGTAGATGGCGGTAATGCCTCATGATAGGGGTAAACTGCCAACAAAAACAAGAATTGCTCCTTCCCTCCCTACTACTAGGAGACATGCCATCGCAGGCAGGCGCTGCCACCCAGCGGCAGGAGGGTTTCTCTTCAAATTGGTCCCGTGAAAAATCATAAAAACCGGACATTTTTATGAATTTATAAAACCTGCCCGGACGACAAGGATACTACGTGAAAGTAGGACAGGTCCGGGCAAAAGAGGATGTTTGGTCACCCTACCGTAAACGGGGTTCTCCAGGGTAAAACGGATGAATTAAAAATAGTCTGGGGAATATTGCGCCATGAAACTGCTATGATAGCCAGTGTTGTCAGTAAGGCGTTACTACGCGTTACTGTAATCTGATTAGTTTTTTTCAGTAACGAGCAATCTAACGCGTTCATTTTTCCAAGCCAGTAATCTGATTAAAGTTAGTTTCCTCAGTGCCTGTGCGGTACTATTTTGTTGTTGCCTCATACTGTATGTAGAATGAAGAATACTGTAGTCACGTACGAAGAGCATTTGAATAGAAAATACTGCTCTTAAGTTTGGGAGTGACATCACATCTCACGTTTTCTCATCGGAAAAAAAACGGGTCACATGTATTAACATGCTGCGTGCGCGCCGTCTGTCACATAGTGAAGCGATATCGTTCACTTGAGTAAACGAATCCATTCCGGTTCATTCAGTAAAAAGATTTGTTCAAACAAATCGTTCAACGAATCGTTTGCCACCCTCATTCCCCCACCCGCCCAAATGAATCGTTCGGTTAGTGAACAGGAAGTGACGTTACCAAACGAATCACCAAAGACCGCTTAGCAGTATAATTGAACGGGAAGTGTCATTATTTGGTCCAGCCCCTTCTTGCACACAGGCCCCTAATTGGTCGCTTGTCGTAGATTCAGAAGTGAGTAACTGGCTATATCATTCTGTTTTCGCTGCCTCGTCTCGTCTCGTCTCTCACAACGCGTCGCGAAAAAAACTCGAAACAAAGCCGACAGGTAACGAGACAGCCAGCACTTCTACAGTTTGCAACCAGCCTTTATAATATGTGTATTTATGTACATGTTATAGTTAGTTTGCAATCATAGGCGGAGTTTTACATTTGTGGGACTGGGGGGAGAAGCATGTTGAAGACTGAAACGAAAGTCAAAAGTTTGGACACACTTCATAATTTTTGCGTTTTATATATTTTCACTGCTATTGTAAATTCTCACTGAAGACATCAAAACTATGAACGAACATGTGGAATGGCAAAAAAAGTGAAATAACTGAAAACAGGTTTTGTGTTCTACATTCTTCAAAGTATGCACCTTTGAGGTGTCTCCACTTTTGGCCAATACTGTGTATGTGTATATATGTGTATATACCGTAATTTCCCGAATATAAGGCGCACCCGTGTATAATGCGCACCCCAAATTGACTTGTAAAATCTCGGGAAAATTATTGTACCCATTTATAACGCGCACCCTAATTTTAGAAGAAAACAGAGCTTGTGTACAGATAGAGAGATGTCATTTTACTGACTGGTGAAACACAGCACAAGCATAGCACATTGGTAGTTCAAAACATTACCGTAAACTGACAATATTTACAGTAATAATATGATTTGACAACTTCTCCAACTTACCAGAATCTAGGAGAAAACAAAACAGATGTGACTTTTCTTTTAAAGGCTGCTGTATAACTTGCTCGTTTCCTCTTGATGAATAAATGTTTCTTCCATGGATTGATACGGTAAAATGAAAGTGAGAACGTAAGTCGGAAATCCGTGAGAGCTCATAGCTGTCAACACGACAGTATCAAAAGGAACTATTGTTATTTGGGTTTGAGTTTCCCGAGGGACCGATATAGTTGACGGACACAGGAAGTGTGTGTCCTTACATTTGTTAAGGTCCGAATTGCGGAGCTGCAATAAACATCGACTCAAATGAGTTCAAGAAACTAAATTCTGTGCTTTATGAAGAGTGAAAAAAGCAGAATTTAACACAGACGAAATCATTCGGCCGATTAGAGTGAAGTATTACCAAAACAAAACGGTGACGTCACGTACCGTAATGGTCGGCAACGGGTCGCCGCATACGTTTCTTCAACACAACGTGGCCGTGTCAATGAAAAAAAATCGGTTTATTACCTTGGTCTTTCTGAAAGAAAGAACAAGGTATTGTTATTGTGCAACTTTATTATTTATTATTACCTGGTCTTTCCTTTGGAAAGATCAGGTAGTGAGATTCTACGGCCTCCCCCCTATATGTTATTCTGTTTTTTTTTTTGAATGGGAATCCTTCGTCCCGCCGCGCAGCCAAAACCGTAGCACCGATCGGCACCGTTCAAGTATCGGCACGACCGGAATTCTCACGCGACGATGGGAATTTTTCAAACGGCCCCGAAAAATTTTCGGTTCGTCCGTAATCGGCAATTTTCCGGAAAAAACAAGCAATTTTCAAAATGTATCTAGTCCTACAATTTTTTACCAAATTACATAATTTAGGTATCAAAAATTCCGGGACGATGAGGGGCATAAAAGTTGTATACAGAATTTGGAAAAAATTTACGGTTCCCCAGAAATTTGACAAAAACTTGCCCATTCATTTTTAATGAGAAAAAAAAAGTTTCAAAATGTATCTAGTCCTACAATTTTTCACCAAATCACACAATTTGGGCATCAAAAATTCCAGGACAGGGAGGGGAACAAAGGTTATTAATACAATTTGGAAAAAATATACGGTTCCCCGGAAATTTGCCAAAAACCTGCCCATTCATTTTTAATGGGAAAAAAAGACAACTTTCAAACTGTTACAAGTCCGTCAATTTTTGACGAAAACACACAAGATGGGCGTCAAAAATTCCGGGATGGCGAGGGGCATAAAAATGACAACGGTAAATTTTTTGATAAAATGTACGGTTTCCCAGCAATTTGCCAAAAACTGGCCCATTCATTTTTAATGGGAAACAAAGAAAAGTTTCAAAATGTATCTAGTCCTTCAATTTTTGACCAAATCACATAATTTGGCCATCAAAAATTCTGTGACGGTGAGGGGCATAAAAGTTGTATACAGAATTTTGATAAAAATTACGGTCCCCCGGAAATTTGCCCAAAACTGTTCCATTCATTTTTTCTAATGAGAACATTTCCCATTCACTTACAATGGGATTTCCAATTGAATTTTTTTACATTGCATTGATGCCATTGACGGCCACGCATGTCAAATCTATTGATGCCAATGTACTTGGATTCAATTGACTTTATGGATGTCGATGCCACTGACGGCCATGGACGTCCAAAATGTTTCCCATTCATTTTCAATGGGGAAAAAACTAAATTTCCCCAAATCAACAGATAATGACCAGATATCAATAGGACCTGTCCCCCAAACATCCCTGACTCCATTGACGCTTATAGGGGGTGCTGCCATTGACGTCCATGGACGTCCAAAATTTTTCCCATTCATTTTCAATGGGAATTTTTTTTTTTCCCCAAATCAACAGAAAATGACTAGATATCATTAGGACGTGTCCCCCAAATGTCCCCAACTGCATTGCTGCTTATGGAGGGTGATGCCATTGACGTTCATGGACGTCCAAACTTCCCATTCATTTCCAATGGCATTTCTTCATGTTTGTTCATTTTATTGATGCCAATGTACTTGGATTCCATTGACGCTTATGTAAGTTGATACCATTGACGTCCATGGACGTTCAAAACTTTTCCCATTCATTTTCAATGGGAATCCCCCCCCCCCCCCCCCAAATCAACAGAAAATGACTAGATATCAAAAGGACGTGTACCCCAAATGTCCCCGATTGCATTGCCGCTTATGGAGGGTGATGCCATTGACGTTCATGGACGTCCAAACTTCCCATTCATTTCCAATGGCATTTCTTCATGTTTGTTCATTCTATTGATGCCAATGTACTTGGATTCCATTGACGCTTATGTAAGTTGATACCATTGACATCCATGGACGTCCAAAAATTTTCCCATTCATTTTCAATGGGAAATTTTTTTTCCCCCCAAAATCAACAGAAAATGACTAGATATCAGTAGGACGTGTCTCCCAAATGTCCCCGATTGCATTGCCGCTTATGGAGGGTGATGCCATTGACGTCCATGGACTTCCAAACTTCCCATTCATTTCCAATGGCATTTCTTCATGTTTGTTCATTCTAGTTATGCCAATGTACTTGGATTCCATTGACGCTTATGTAAGTTGATACCATTGACGTCCATGGACGTCCAAACTTCCCATTCATTTCCAATGGCATTTCTTCATGTTTTTTCATTCTATTGATGCCAATGTACTTGGATTCCATTGACGCTTATGTAAGTTGATACCATTGACGTCCATGGACGTCCAAAATTTTTCCCATTCATTTTCAATGGGAAATTTTTTTTTTTTCCCAAATCAACAGAAAATGACTAGATATCATTAGGACGTGTCCCCCAAACTTCCCCGATTCCATTAACAATTGTGAAAGGTGCCGCCATTGACGTCCATGGACGTCCAATTCTCCCATTCATTTCTAATGGCTTTTACTTTGTTTTGTGCCAATGACTGGCATTATGATCCATTCTATTGATAGACCTGAGTGGGGCTAAGATCTGTATCTCCACAGAGGAAAGACCAAGGTGTGTAATTTCTCCCGAAATTGCAGTTTCTAGTTATTACCTTGGTCTTTCCAAAGGAAAGAACAAGGTTATGTTATTCTACAACTTTATTACCTTGGTCTTTCCTATGGAAAGAACAAGGTATTGTTATTCTGCAACTTTATTCGCCTTATTACCTTGGTCTTTCCGAAGGAAAGAACAAGGTATTGATATTCTACAACTTTATTACCTTGGTCTTTCTGAAAGAAAGAACAAGGTTATGTTATTCTACAACTTTATTACCTTGGTCTTTCCTATGGAAAGAACAAGGTATTGTTATTCTGCAACTTTATTCGCCTTATTATTATTACCTTGGTCTTTCTGAAAGAAAGAACAAGGTTATGTTATTCTACAACTTTATTATTATTATTATGCAATGGTTTCTCCGCGTTTTTTCGGCGCGCCGCGCAGCCCGAACCGTACCACCGATCGGCACCGTTCAAGTATCGACACGACCGGAATTTTCGCGCGACGATGGGAATTTTTCAAACGACCCCGAAAAATTTTTCGTTCGCCCGTAAACGGCGATTTTCCGATTTTTTACAACTTTTTCAAAACGCTACTTGTCCTACAATTTTTGACCAAATCACATAATTTGGACATCAAAAATTCCGGGACGGTGGGGGGCATAAAGATTGTATACAGAATTTAGAAAAAATTTACGGTTCTCCGGATATTTGCCAAAAACTATCCCATTCATTTCCAATGGGAAAAGTTCCCTTTCACTTTCAATAGTATTTCCAATGGACTTTACATTGCATTGATGCCATTGACGGCCATGCATGTCGAATCTATTGATGCCAATGTACTTGGATTCATTTGACTATATGGATGTCGATGCCATTGACGGCCATGGACGTCCAAAATTTTTCCCATTCATTTTCAATGGGGAAAAAACTAAATTTCCCCAAATCAACAGAAAATGACCAGATATTAATAGGACGTATACCCCAAACGTCCCCAACTCCATTGACGCTTATGGGGGGTGCTGCCATTGACGTCCATGGACGTCCAAAATTTTTCCCATTCATTTTCAATGGGGAAAAAACTACATTTCCCCAAATCATCAGAAAATGACCAGTTATCAATAGTACGTCTCCCCCAAACGTTCCGAACTCCATTGACGCTTATAGGGGGTGCTGCCATTGACGTCCATGGACGTCCAAAAATTTTCCCATTCATTTTCAATGGGGAAAAAACTAAATTTCCCCAAATCAACAGAAAATGACCAGATATTAATAGGACGTATACCCCAAACGTCCCCAACTCCATTGACGCTTATGGGGGGTGCTGCCATTGACGTCCATGGACGTCCAAAAATTTTCCCATTCATTTTCAATGGGAATTTTTTTTTTTTTCCCCCAAATCAACAGAAAATGACTAGACATCATTAGGACGTGTCCCCCAAATGTCCCCGATTGCATTGCTGCTTATGGAGGGTGATGCCATTGACGTTCATGGACGTCCAAACTTCCCATTCATTTCCAATGGCATTTCTTCATGTTTGTTCATTCTATTGATGCCAATGTACTTGGATTCCATTGACGCTTATGTAAGTTGATACCATTGACGTCCATGGACGTCCAAAATTTTTCCCATTCATTTTCAATGGGAATTTTTTTTTTTCCCCCAAATCAACAAAAAATGACCAGATATCAATAGGACGTGTCCCCCAAATGTCCCCGATTGGATTGGCGCTTATGGAGGGTGATGCCATTGACGTCCATGGACGTCCAAACTTCCCATTCATTTCCAATGGCATTTCTTCATGTTTGTTCATTCTATTGATGCCAATGTACTTGGATTCCATTGACGCTTATGTAAGTTGATACCATTGACGTCCATGGACGTCCAAAATTTTTCCCATTCATTTTTAATGGGAATTTTTTTTTTTTCCCCAAATCAACAAAAAATGACCAGATATCAATAGGACGTGTCCCCCAAACTTCTCCAATTCCATTGACGCTTATGAAGGGTGCCGCCATTGACGGCCATGGACGTCCAATTCTCCCAATCTTTTCTAATGGCTTTTACTTTGTTTAGTGCCATTGACTGGCATTATGGTCCATTCTATTGATAGACCTGAGTGGGGCTAAGATTTGTATCTCCACAGAGGAAAGACCAAGGTGTAATTTCTCCCGAAATTGCAGTTTCTAGTTATTATTTATTATATCTTCATCTTATTCTCCGCGTTTTTTCGGCGCGCCGCGCAGCCCGAACCGTACCACCGATCGGCACCGTTGAAGTATCGGCACGACCGGATTTTTCGCGCGACGCAGGGACTTTTTCAAAATCCCCCGAAAAATTTTCCGTTCGCCCGTAAACGGCAATTTTCCGAAAAAAAAAAAAAGTTAAAAAATGTATCTAGTCCTACAATTTTTGACAAAATCACATAATTTGGGTATCAAAAATTCCGGGACGATGAGGGGCATAAAAGTTGTATACAGAATTTGGCAAAAATTTACGGTTCCCCGGAAATTTGCCAAAAACTTTCCTATTCATTTTGAATGAAAAAAAAACGCACGCTGCACAGCCCGAACCGTTTGACCGATCGGCACCGTTCAAATATCGGCACGACCGGAATTTTCGCGCAACGATGGGAATTTTTCAAACGGACCCGAAAAATTTTCCCTTCGCCCGTAAACGGCAATTTTCCGGAAAAAAAAAAAAGTTTCAAAATGTATCTAGTCCTACAATTTTTGACCAAATCACACAATTTGGGCATCAAAAATTCCGGGACGGTGAGGGGCATAAAAGTTGTATACAGAATTTGGAAAAAAATTACGCTTCCTCGGAAATTTGCCAAAAACTATCCCATTCATTTCGAATGGGAAAAGTCCCATTCACTTCCAATGGGATTTCCAATGGAATTTACATTGCATTGATGCCATTGACGGCCATGCATGTCGAATCTACTGATGCCAATGTACTTGGATTCAATTGATTATATGGATGTCGATGCCATTGACTGCCATGGACGTCCAAAATTTTTCCCATTCATTTTCAATGGGGAAAAAACAAAATTACCCCAAATCAACAGAAAATGACCAGATATCAATAGGACGTGTCCCCCAAACTTCCCCAATTCCATTGACGCTTATGAAGGGTGCCGCCATTGACTTACATGGACGTCCAAAATTTTTCCCATTCATTTTCAATGGGGAAAAAACTACATTTCTCCAAATCAACAGAAAATGACCAGATATCAATAGGACGTATATCCCAAACGTCCCCAATTCCATTGACGCTTATGGGGGGTGCTGCCATTGACGTCCATGGACGTCCAAAATTTTACCCATTCATTTTCAATGGGAATTTTTTTTTTTTCCCCCAAATCAACAGAAAATGACTAGATATCAATAGGACGTGTCCCCCAAATGTCCCCAATTGCATTGCTGCTTATGGAGGGTGATGCCATTGACGTCCAGGGACGTCCAAACTTCCCATTCATTTTCAATGGCATTTCTTCATGTTTGTTCATTTTATTGATGCCAATGTACTTGGATTCCATTGACGCTTATGTAAGTTGATACCATTGACGTCCATGGACGTCCAAAATTTTTCCCATTCATTTTCAATGGGAAGTTTTTTTTTTTTCCCCAAATCAACAGAAAATGACTAGATATCAATAGGACGTTTCCCCCAAATGTGCCCGATTGCATTGCTGCTTATGGAGGGTGATGCCATTGACGTCCACGGACGTCCAAACTTCCCATTAATTTCCAATGGCATTTCTTCATGTTTGTTCATTCTATTGATGCCAATGTACTTGGATTCCATTGACGCTTATGTAAGTTGATACCATTGACGTCCATGGACGTCCAAAATTTTTCCCATTCATTTTCAATGGGATTTTTTTTTTTTCCCCAAATCAACAGAAAATGACTAGATATCATTAGGACGTGTCCCCCAAATGTCCCCGATTGCATTGCCGCTTATGGGGGGTGATGCCATTGACGTCCATGGACGTCCAAACTTCCCATTCATTTCCAAAGGCATTTCTTCATGTTTGTTCATTCTATTGATGCCAATGTACTTGGATTCCATTGACGCTTATGTAAGTTGATACCATTGACGTCCATGGACGTCCAAAATTTTTCCCATTCATTTTCAATGGGATTTTTTTTTTTTTTCCCAAATCAACAGAAAATGACTAGATATCATTAGGACGTGTCCCCCAAATGTCCCCGATTGCATTGCCGCTTATGGAGGGTGATGCCATTGACGTTCATGGACGTCCAAACTTCCCATTCATTTCCAATGGCATTTCTTCATGTTTGTTCATTTTATTGATGCCAATGTACTTGGATTCCATTGACGCTTATGTAAGTTGATACCATTGACGTCCAAAATTTTTCCCATTCATTTTCAATGGGAATTTTTTTTTTTTTCCCAAATCAACAGAAAATGACTAGATATCATTAGGACGTGTCCCCCAAACTTCCCCGATTCCATTAACAATTATGAAAGGTGCCGCCATTGACGTCCATGGACGTCCAATTCTCCCATTCATTTCTAACGGCTTTTACTTTGTTTTTTGCCAATGACTGGCATTATGATCCATTCTATTGATAGACCTGAGTGGGGCTAAGATCTGTATCTCCACAGAGGAAAGACCAAGGTGTGTAATTTCTCCCGAAATTGCAGTTTCTAGTTACCTTGGTCTTTCCAAGGGAAAGAACAAGGTAATGCTGTTCTGCAACTTTATCGTACTTATTTTTATTATTATTATTATTCATCTTATTCTCCGCGTTTTTTCGGCGCGCCGCACAGCCCGAACCGCTGCCCCGATCGGCACCGTTCAGATATCGAAACGTCCGGAATTTTTGCGCGACGATGGCTTTTTTAAAAAGGGCCCCGAAAATTTTTCCATTTTCCCGCAAACGGCAATTTTCCAGATTTTTTTTTTTTTTTCAAAATGTATCTAGTCCTACAATTTTTGACCAAATCACATAATTTGGGCATCAAAAATTCCGGGTCGGTGAGGGGCATAAAAGTTGTATACAGAATTTGGAAAAAATTTACGGTTCCCCGGAAATTTGCCAAAAACTCTCCCATTCATTTCTAATGGGAAAATTTCCCATTCATTTCAATGGGATTTCTATGGAATTTACATTGCATTGATGCCATTGACGGCCATGCATGTCGAATCTACTGATGCCAATGTACTTGGATTCTATTGACTATATGGATGTCGATGCCATTGACGGCCATGGACGTCCAAAATTTTTCCCATTCATTTTCAATGGGGAAAAAACAAAATTTCCCCAAATCAACAGAAAATAGCCAGATATCAATAGGACGTGTCCCCCAAACTTCCCCAATTCCATTGACGATTATGAAGGGCGCCGCCATTGACTTCCATGGACGTCCAAAATTTTTCCCATTCATTTTCAATGGGGAAAAAACTAAATTTCTCCAAATCAACAGAAAATGACCAGATATCAATAGGACGTATACCCCAAACGTCCCCAACTCCATTCACGCTTATGGGGGGTGCTGCCATTGACGGACATGGACGTCCAATTCTCCCAATCATTTCTAATCGCTTTTACTTTATTTAGTGCCATTGACAAAATTTTTCTCATTGATTTTCAATAGGAATTTTTTTTTTTTTCCCAAAATCAAAAGAAAATGACTAGATGTCAATAGGACGTGTCCCCCAAATGTCCCCGATTGCATTGCCGCTTATGGAGGGTGATGCCATTGACGTTCATGGACGTCCAAACTTCCCATTAAATCCCAATGGCATTTCTTCATGTTTGTTCATTCTATTGATGCCAATGTACTTAGATTCCATTGACGCTTATGTAAGTTGATACCATTGACGTCCATAGACGTCCAAAATTTTTCCCATTCATTTTCAATGGGAATTTTTTTTTTTCCCCAAATCAACAGAAAATGACTAGATATCATTAGGACGTGTCCCCCAAATGTCCCCGATTGCATTGCCGCTTATGGAGGGTGATGCCATTGACGTCCACGGACGTCCAAACTTCCCATTCATTTCCAATGGCATTTCTTCATGTTTGTTCATTCTATTGATGCCAATGTACTTGGATTCCATTGACGCTTATGTAAGTTGATACCATTGACGTCCATGGACGTCCAAAATTTTTCCCATTCATTTTCAGTGGGAATTTTTTTTTTTTCCCCAAATCAACAGAAAATGACCAGATATCAATAGGACGTGTCCCCCAAATGTCTCCGATTGCATTGCCGCTTATGGAAGGTGATGCCATTGACGTCCATGGACGTCCAAACTTCCCATTCATTTCCAATGGTATTTCTTCATGTTTTTTCATTCTATTGATGCCAATGTACTTGGATTCCATTGACGCTTATGTAAGTTGATACCATTGACGTCCATGGACGTCCAAAAATTTTCCCATTCATTTTCAATGGGAATTTTTTTTTTTTCCCCAAATCAACAGAAAATGACTATATATCAATAGGACGTGTCCCCCAAATGTCCCCGATTGCATTGCCTCTTATGGAGGGTGATGCCATTGACGGCCACGGACGTCCAAACTTCCCATTCATTTCCAATGGCATTTCTTCATGTTTGTTCATTCTATTGATGCCAATGTACTTGGATTCCATTGACGCTTATGTAAATTGATACCATTGACGTCCATGGACGTCCAAAATTTTTCCCATTCATTTTCAATGGGAATTTTTTTTTTTTCCCCAAATCAACAGAAAATGACTAGATATCATTAGGACGTGTCCCCCAAATGTCCCTGATTGGATTGCCGCTTATGGAGGGTGATGCCATTGACGTCCATGGACGTCCAATTCTCCCATTCATTTCTAACGGCTTTTACTTTGTTTTTTGCCAATGACTGGCATTATGATCCATTCTATTGATAGACCTGAGTGGGGCTAAGATCTGTATCTCCACAGAGGAAAGACCAAGGTGTGTAATTTCTCCCGAAATTGCAGTTTCTAGTTATTATTATTATTATGCAATGGTTTCTCCGCGTTTTTTCGGCGCGCCGCGCAGCCCGAACCATACCACCGATCGGCACCGTTCAAGTATCGACACGACCGGAATTTTCGCGCGACGATGGGAATTTTTTAAACGACCCCGAAAAATTTTTCGTTCGCCCGTAAACGGCGATTTTCCGATTTTTTACAACTTTTTCAAAACGCTACTTGTCCTACAATTTTTGACCAAATCACATAATTTGGACATCAAAAATTCCGGGACGGTGGGGGGCATAAAGATTGTGTACAGAATTTGGAAAAGATTTACGGTTCTCCGGATATTTGCCAAAAACTATCCCATTCATTTCCAATGGGAAAAGTTCCCATTCACTTTCAATAGTATTTCCAATGGACTTTACATTGCATTGATGCCATTGACGGCCATGCATGTCGAATCTATTGATGCCAATGTACTTGGATTCATTTGACTATATGGATGTCGATGCCATTGACGGCCATGGACGTCCAAAATTTTTCCCATTCATTTTCAATAGGGAAAAAACTAAATTTCCCCAAATCAACAGAAAATGACCAGATATTAATAGGACGTATACCCCAAACGTCCCCAACTCCATTGACGCTTATGGGGGGTGCTGCCATTGACGTCCATGGACGTCCAAAATTTTTCCCATTCATTTTCAATGGGGAAAAAACTAAATTTCCCCAAATCATCAGAAAATGACCAGTTATCAATAGTACGTCTCCCCCAAACGTTCCGAACTCCATTGACGCTTATAGGGGGTGCCGCCATTGACATTCATGGACGTCCAAAAATTTTCCCATTCATTTTCAATGGGGAAAAAACTAAATTTCACCAAATCAACAGAAAATGACCAGATATTAATAGGACGTATACCCCAAACGTCCCCAACTCCATTGACGCTTATGGGGGGTGCTGCCATTGACGTCCATGGACGTCCAAAATTTTTCCCATTCATTTTCAATGGGGAAAAAACTAAATTTCCCCAAATCAACAGAAAATGACTAAATGTCAATAGGACGTGTCCCCCAAACTTCCCCAATTCCATTTACGCTTATGGAGGGTTATGCCATTGACATTCATGGACGTCCAAACTTCCCATTCATTTCCAATTGCATTTCTTCATGTTTGTTCATTCTATTGATGCCAATGTACTTGGATTCAATTGACGCTTATGTAAGTTGATACCATTGACCTCCATGGACGTCCAAAAATTTTCCCATTCATTTTCAATGGGAATTTTTTTTTTTTTTTTCCCCAAATCAACAGAAAATGACTAGATATCATTAGGACGTGTCCCCCAAATGTCCCCGAATACATTGCCGCTTATGGAGGGTGATGCCATTGACGTCCTTGGACGTCCAAACTTCCCATTCATTTCCAATGGCATTTCTTCATGTTTGTTCATTCTATTGATGCCAATGTACTTGGATTCCATTGACGCTTATGTAAGTTGATACCATTGACGTCCATGGACGTCCAAAATTTTTCCCATTCATTTTCAATGGGAATTTTTTTTTTTTTTCCCCAAATCAACAGAAAATGACTAGATATCATTAGGACGTGTCCCCCAAATGTCCCCGATTGCATTGCCGCTTATGGAGGGTGATGCCATTGACGTTCATAGACGGCCAAACTTCCTATTAAATCCCAATGGCATTTCTTCATGTTTGTTCATTCTATTGATGCCAATGTACTTGGATTCCATTGACGCTTATGTAAGTTGATACCATTGACGTCCATGGACGTCCAAAAATTTCCCCATTCATTTTCAATGGGAATTTTTTTTTCCCCCAAATCAACAGAAAATGACTAGATATCAATAGGACGTGTCCCCCAAATGTCCCCGATTGCATTGCCTCTTATGGAGGGTGATGCCATTGACGTCCACGGACGTCCAAACTTCCCATTAATTTCCAATGGCATTTCTTCATGTTTGTTCATTCTATTGATGCCAATGTACTTGGATTCCATTGACGCTTATGTAAGTTGATACCATTGACGTCCATGGACGTCCAAAATTTTTCCCATTCATTTTCAATGGGAATTTTTTTTTTTTTTCCCCAAATCAACAGAAAATGACTAGATATCATTAGGACGTGTCCCCCAAATGTCCCCGATTGCATTGCCGCTTATGGAGGGTGATGCCATTGACGTTCATAGACGGCCAAACTTCCTATTAAATCCCAATGGCATTTCTTCATGTTTGTTCATTCTATTGATGCCAATGTACTTGGATTCCATTGACGCTTATGTAAGTTGATACCATTGACGTCCATGGACGTCCAAAAATTTCCCCATTCATTTTCAATGGGAATTTTTTTTTCCCCCAAATCAACAGAAAATGACTAGATATCAATAGGACGTGTCCCCCAAATGTCCCCGATTGCATTGCCTCTTATGGAGGGTGATGCCATTGACGTCCACGGACGTCCAAACTTCCCATTCATTTCCAATGGCATTTCTTCATGTTTGTTCATTCTATTGATGCCAATGTACTTGGATTCTATTGACGCTTATGTAAATTGATACCATTAACGTCCATGGACGTCCAAATTTTTTCCCATTCATTTTCAATAGGAATTTTTTTTTTTTCCCAAAATCAACAAAAAATGACTAGATATCATTAGGACGTGTCCCCCAAATGTCCCCGATTGGATTGCCGCTTATGGAGGGTGATGCCATTGACGGCCATGGACGTCCAATTCTCCCAATCTTTTCTAATGGCTTTTACTTTGTTTAGTGCATTGACTGGCATTATGGTCCATTCTATTGATAGACCTGAGTGGGGCTAAGATTTGTATCTCCACAGAGGAAAGACCAAGGTGTAATTTCTCCCGAAATTGCAGTTTCTAGTTATTATTATGCAATGGTTTCTCCGCGTTTTTTCGGCGCGCCGCGCAGCCCGAACCGTACCACCGATCGGCACCGTTCAAGTATCGACACGACCGGAATTTTCGCGCGACGATGGGAATTTTTCAAACGACCCCGAAAAATTTTTCGTTCGCCCGTAAACGGCGATTTTCCGATTTTTTACAACTTTTTCAAAACGCTACTTGTCCTACAATTTTTGACCAAATCACATAATTTGGACATCAAAAATTCCGGGACGGTGGGGGGCATAAAGATTGTATACAGAATTTGGAAAAAATTTACGGTTCTCCGGATATTTGCCAAAAACTATCCCATTCATTTCCAATGGGAAAAGTTCCCATTCACTTTCAATAGTATTTCCAATGGACTTTACATTGCATTGATGCCATTGACGGCCATGCATGTCGAATCTATTGATGCCAATATACTTGGATTCATTTGACTATATGGATGTCGATGCCATTGACGGCCATGGACGTCCAAAATTTTTCCCATTCATTTTCAATGGGGAAAAAACTAAATTTCCCCAAATCAACAGAAAATGACCAGATATTAATAGGACGTATACCCCAAACGTCCCCAACTCCATTGACGCTTATGGGGGGTGCTGCTATTGACGTCCATGGACGTCCAAAAATTTTCCCATTCATTTTCAATGGGGAAAAAACTAAATTTCCCCAAATCAACAGAAAATGACCAGATATTAATAGGACGTATACCCCAAACGTCCCTAATTCCATTTACGCTTATGGAGGGTGATGCCATTGACGTTCATGGACGTCCAAACTTCCCATTCATTTCCAATGGCATTTCTTCATGTTTGTTCATTCTATTGATGCCAATGTACTTGGATTCCATTGACGCCTATGTAAGTTGATACCATTGACGTCCATGGACGTCCAAAATTTTTCCCATTCATTTTCAATGGGAATTTTTTTTTTTTCCCCCAAATCAACAGAAAATGACTGGATATCATTAGGACGTGTCCCCCAAATGTCCCCGATTGCATTGCCGCTTATGGAGGGTGATGCCATTGACGTTCATGGACGTCCAAACTTCCCATTAAATCCCAATGGCATTTCTTCATGTTTGTTCATTCTATTGATGCCAATGTACTTGGATTCCATTGACGCTTATGTAAGTTGATACCATTGACGTCCATAGACGTCCAAAAATTTTCCCATTCATTTTCAATGGGAATTTTTTTTTTTCCCCAAATCAACAGAAAATGACTAGATATCAATAGGACGTGTCCCCCAAATGTCCCCGATTGCATTGCCTCTTATGGAGGGTGATGCCATTGACGTCCATGGACGTCCAAACTTCCCATTCATTTCCAATGGCATTTCTTCATGTTTTTTCATTCTATTGATGCCAATGTACTTGGTATCCATTGACGCTTATGTAAGTTGATACCATTGACGTCCATGGACCTCCAAAATTTTTCCCATTCATTTTCAATGGGAATTTTTTTCCCCCCCCAAATCAACAAAAAATGACCAGATATCAATAGGACGTGTCCCCCAAACTTCTCCAATTCCATTGACGCTTATGAAGGGTGCCGCCATTGACGGCCATGGACGTCCAATTCTCCCAATCTTTTCTAATGGCTTTTACTTTGTTTAGTGCCATTGACTGGCATTATGGTCCATTCTATTGATAGACCTGAGTGGGGCTAAGATTTGTATCTCCACAGAGGAAAGACCAAGGTGTAATTTCTCCCGAAATTGCAGTTTCTAGTTATTATTTATTATATCTTCATCTTATTCTCCGCGTTTTTTCGGCGCGCCGCGCAGCCCGAACCATACCACCGATCGGCACCGTTGAAGTATCGGCACGACCGGATTTTTCGCGCGACGCAGGGACTTTTTCAAAATCCCCCGAAAAATTTTCCGTTCGCCCGTAAACGGCAATTTTCCGAAAAAAAAAAAAAGTTAAAAAATGTATCTAGTCCTACAATTTTTGACCAAATCACATAATTTGGGTATCAAAAATTCCGGGACGATGAGGGGCATAAAAGTTGTATACAGAATTTGGCAAAAATTTACGGTTCCCCGGAAATTTGCCAAAAACTTTCCTATTCATTTTGAATGAAAAAAAAATGCACGCTGCACAGCCCGAACCGTTTGACCGATCGGCACCGTTCAAATATCGGCACGACCGGAATTTTCGCGCAAGGATGGGAATTTTTCAAACGGACCCGAAAATATTTCCCTTCGCCCGTAAACGGCACTTTTCCGGAAAAAAAAAAAAAGTTTCAAAATGTATCTAGTCCTACAATTTTTGACCAAATCACACAATTTGGGCATCAAAAATTCCGGGACGGTGAGGGGCATAAAAGTTGTATACAGAATTTGGGAAAAAATTACGCTTCCTCGGAAATTTGCCAAAAACTATCCCATTCATTTCGAATGGGAAAAGTCCCATTCACTTCTAATGGGATTTCCAATGGAATTTACATTGCATTGATGCCATTGACGGCCATGCATGTCGAATCTACTGATGCCAATGTACTTGGATTCAATTGACTATATGGATGTCGATGCCATTGACTGCCATGGACGTCCAAAATTTTTCCCATTCATTTTCAATGGGGAAAAAACAAAATTACCCCAAATCAACAGAAAATGACCAGATATCAATAGGACGTGTCCCCCAAACTTCCCCAATTCCATTGACGCTTATGAAGGGTGCCGCCATTGACTTACATGGACGTCCAAAATTTTTCCCATTCATTTTCAATGGGGAAAAAACTAAATTTCTCCAAATCAACAGAAAATGACCAGATATCAATAGGACGTATATCCCAAACGTCCCCAATTCCATTGACGCTTATGGGGGGTGCTGCCATTGACGTCCATGGACGTCCAAAATTTTACCCATTCATTTTCAATGGGAATTTTTTTTTTTTCCCCAAATCAACAGAAAATGACTAGATATCAATAGGACCTGTCCCCCAAATGTCCCCGATTGCATTGCTGCTTATGGAGGGTGATGCCATTGACGTCCAGGGACGTCCAAACTTCCCATTCATTTCCAATGGCATTTCTTCATGTTTGTTCATTCTTTTGATGCCAATGTACTTGGATTCCATTGACGCTTATGTAAGTTGATACCATTGACGTCCATGGACGTCCAAAATTTTTCCCATTCATTTTCAATGGGAATTTTTTTTTTTTCCCCAAATCAACAGAAAATGACTAGATATCAATAGGACGTTTCCCCCAAATGTGCCCGATTGCATTGCTGCTTATGGAGGGTGATGCCATTGACGTCCACGGACGTCCAAACTTCCCATTAATTTCCAATGGCATTTCTTCATGTTTGTTCATTCTATTGATGCCAATGTACTTGGATTCCATTCATGCTTATGTAAGTTGATACCATTGACGTCCATGGACGTCCAAAAATTTTCCCATTCATTTTCAATGGGAAATTTTTTTTTTTCCCCAAATCAACAGAAAATGACTAGATATCATTAGGACGTGTCCCCCAAATGTCCCCGATTGCATTGCCGCTTATGGGGGGTGATGCCATTGACGTCCATGGACGTCCAAACTTCCCATTCATTTCCAAAGGCATTTCTTCATGTTTGTTCATTCTATTGATGCCAATGTACTTGGATTCCATTGACGCTTATGTAAGTTGATACCATTGACGTCCATGGACGTCCAAAATTTTTCCCATTCATTTTCAATGGGATTTTTTTTTTTTCCCAAATCAACAGAAAATGACTAGATATCATTAGGACGTGTCCCCCAAATGTCCCCGATTGCATTGCCGCTTATGGAGGGTGATGCCATTGACGTTCATGGACGTCCAAACTTCCCATTCATTTCCAATGGCATTTCTTCATGTTTTTTCATTTTATTGATGCCAATGTACTTGGATTCCATTGACGCTTATGTAAGTTGATACCATTGACGTCCATGGACGTCCAAAATTTTTCCCATTCATTTTCAATGGGAATTTTTTTTTTTTCCCCAAATCAACAGAAAATGACTAGATATCAATAGGACGTGTCCCCCAAACTTCCCCGATTCCATTAACAATTATGGAGGGTGCTGCCATTGACGTCCATGGACGTCCAATTCTCCCATTCATTTCTAACGGCTTTAACTTTGTTTAGTGCCAATGACTGGCATTATGGTCCATTCTATTGATAGACCTGAGTGGGGCTAAGATCTGTATCTCCACAGAGGAAAGACCAAGGTGTGTAATTTCTCCCGAAATTGCAGTTTCTAGTTATTATTATTATTATTATTATTACCTTGGTCTTTCCAAAGGAAAGAACAAGGTTATGTTATTCTACAACTTTATTATTATGCAATGGTTTCTCCGCGTTTTTTCGGCGCGCCGCGCAGCCCGAACCGTACCACCGATTGGCACCGTTCAAGTATCGACACGACCGAAATTTTTGTGCGACGATGGGAATTTTTCAAACGACCCCGAAAAATTTTCCGATCGCCCGTAAACGGCGATTTTCCGATTTTTAAAAATTTTTTCAAAACGCTACTTGTCCTACAATTTTTGACCAAATCACATAATTTGGACATCAAAAATTCCGGGACGGTGGGGGCCATAAAGATTGTATACAGAATTTGGAAAAAATGTACGGTTCCCCGGATATTTGCCAAAAACTATCCCATTCATTTCTAATGGGAAAAGTTCCCATTCACTTTCAATAGGATTTCCAATGGACTTCACATTGCATTGATGCCATTGACGGCCATGCATGTCGAATCTATTCATGCCAATGTACTTGGATTCAATTGACTATATGGATGTCGATGCCATTGACGGCCATGGACGTCCAAAAATTTCCCATTCATTTTCAATGGGGAAAAAACTACATTTCCCCAAATCAACAGAAAATGACCAGATATTAATAGGACGTGTCCCCCAAACGTCCCCAACTCTGTTGACGCTTATAGGGGGTGCTGCCATTGACGTCCATGGATGTCCCAAATTTTTCCCATTCATTTTCAATGGGGAAAAAACTAAATTTCCACAAATCAACAGAAAATGACCAGATATTAATAGGACGTATATCCCAAACGTCCCCAACTCCATTGACGCTTATGGGGGGTGCTGCCATTGACGTCCATGGACGTCCAAAATTTTTCCCATTCATTTCCAATGGCATTTCTTCATGTTTGTTCATTCTATTGATGCCAATGTACTTGGATTCCATTGACGCTTATGTAAGTTGATACCATTGATGCCATGGACGTCCAAAATTTTTCCCATTCATTTTCAATGGGAATTTTTTTTTTTCCCCCAAATCAACAGAAAATGACTACATATCAAAAGGACGTGTACCCCAAATGTCCCCGATTGCATTGGCGCTTATGGATGGGTGATGCCATTGACGTTCATGGACGTCCAAACTTCCCATTCATTTCCAATGGCATTTCTTCATGTTTGTTCATTCTATTGATGCCAATGTACTTGGATTCCATTGACGCTTATGTAAGTTGATACCATTGACGTCCATGGACGTCCAAAATTTTTCCCATTCATTTTCAATGGGAATTTTTTTTTTCCCCCCAAATCAACAGAAAATGACTACATATCAAAAGGACGTGTACCCCAAATGTCCCCGATTGCATTGCCGCTTATGGAGGGTGATGCCATTGACGTTCATGGATGTCCAAACTTCCCATTCATTTCCAATGGCATTTCTTCATGTTTGTTCATTCTATTGATGCCAATGTACTTGGATTCCATTGATGCTTATGTAAGTTGATACCATTGACGTCCATGGACGTCCAAAATTTTTCCCATTCACTTTCAATAGGAATTTTTTATTTTTTCCCCCCCAAATCAACAGAAAATGACTAGATATCAATAAGACGTGTCCCCCAAATGTCTCAGATTGCATTGCTGCTTATGGAGGGTGATGCCATTGACGTCCACGGACGTCCAAACTTCCCATTAATTTCCAAGGGCATTTCTTCATGTTTGTTCATTCTATTGTTGCCAATGTACTTGGATTCCATTGACGCTTATGTAAGTTGATACCATTGACGTCCATGGACGTCCAAATTTTTTCCCATTCATTTTCAATGGGAATTTTTTTTTTTTCCCCAAATCAACAGAAAATGACTAGATATCAATAGGACGTGCCCCCCAAATGTCCCCGATTGTATTGCTGCTTATGGAGGGTGATGCCATTGACGTCCACGGACGTCCAAACTTCCCATTCATTACCAATGGCATTTCTTCATATATGTTCATTCTATTGATGCTAATGTACTTGGAATCCATTGACGCTTATGTAAGTTGATACCATTGACGTCCATGGACGTCCAAAAATTTTCCCATTCATTTTCAATGGGAAATTTTTTTTCTCCTCCAAATCAACAGATAATGACTAGATATCAATAGGACGTGTCCCCCAAACTTTCCCAATTACATTGACGCTTATGGAGGGTGCTGCCATTGACGGACATGGACGTCCAATTCTCCCAATCATTTCTAATGGCTTTTACTTTATTTAGTGCCATTGACTGGCATTATGGTCCATTCTATTGATAGACCTGAGTGGGGCTAAGATTTGTATCTCCACAGAGGAAAGACCAAGGTGTAATTTCTCCCGAAATTGCAGTTTCTAGTTATTATTATGCAATGGTTTCTCCGCGTTTTTTCGGCGCGCCGCGCAGCCCGAACCGTGCCACCGATCGGCACCGTTCAAGTATCGACACGACCGGAATTTTCGCGCGACGATGGGAATTTTTCAAACGACCCCGAAAAATTTTTCGTTCGCCCGTAAACGGCGATTTTCCGATTTTTTACAACTTTTTCAAAACGCTACTTGTCCTACAATTTTGACCAAATCACATAATTTGGACATCAAAAATTCCGGGATGTTGGGGGGCATAAAGATTGTATACAGAATTTGGAAAAAATTTACGGTTCTCCGGATATTTGCCAAAAACTATCCCATTCATTTCCAATGGGAAAAGTTCCCATTCACTTTCAATAGTATTTCCAATGGACTTTACATTGCATTGATGCCATTGACGGCCATGCATGTCGAATCTATTGATGCCAATGTACTTGGATTCATTTGACTATATGGATGTCGATGCCATTGACGGCCATGGACGTCCAAAATTTTTCCCATTCATTTTCAATGGGGAAAAAACTACATTTCCCCAAATCAACAGAAAATGACCAGATATTAATAGGACGTATACCCCAAACGTCCCCAACTCCATTGACGCTTATGGGGGGTGCTGCCATTGACGTCCATGGACGTCCAAAAATTTTCCCATTCATTTTCAATGGGGAAAAAACTAAATTTCCCCTAATCATCAGAAAATGACCAGTTATCAATAGTACGTCTCCCCCAAACGTTCCGAACTCCATTGACGCTTATAGGGGGTGCTGCCATTGACGTCCATGGACGTCCAAAAATTTTCCCATTTATTTTCAATGGGAAATTATTTTTTTTCCCCAAATCAACAGAAAATGACTAAATATCAATAGGACATGTCGCCCAAATGTCCCCGATTGCATTGCCTCTTATGGAGGGTGATGCCATTGACGTTCATGGACGTCCAAACTTCCCATTCATTACCAATGGCATTTCTTCATATATGTTCATTCTATTGATGCTAATGTACTTGGATTCCATTGACGCTTATGTAAGTTGATACCATTGACGTCCATGGACGTCCAAAAATTTTCCCATTCATTTTCAATGGGAAATTTTTTTTCTCCTCCAAATCAACAGATAATGACTAGATATCAATAGGACGTGTCCCCCAAACTTTCCCAATTACATTGACGCTTATGGAGGGTGCTGCCATTGACGGACATGGACGTCCAATTCTCCCAATCATTTCTAATGGCTTTTACTTTATTTAGTGCCATTGACTGGCATTATGGTCCATTCTATTGATAGACCTGAGTGGGGCTAAGATTTGTATCTCCACAGAGGAAAGACCAAGGTGTAATTTCTCCCGAAATTGCAGTTTCTAGTTATTATTATGCAATGGTTTCTCCGCGTTTTTTCGGCGCGCCGCGCAGCCCGAACCGTGCCACCGATCGGCACCGTTCAAGTATCGACACGACCGGAATTTTCGCGCGACGATGGGAATTTTTCAAACGACCCCGAAAAATTTTTCGTTCGCCCTTAAACGGCGATTTTCCGATTTTTTACAACTTTTTCAAAACGCTACTTGTCCTACAATTTTGACCAAATCACATAATTTGGACATCAAAAATTCCGGGATGGTGGGGGGCATAAAGATTGTATACAGAATTTGGAAAAAATTTACGGTTCTCCGGATATTTGCCAAAAACTATCCCATTCATTTCCAATGGGAAAAGTTCCCATTCACTTTCAATAGTATTTCCAATGGACTTTACATTGCATTGATGCCATTGACGGCCATGCATGTCGAATCTATTGATGCCAATGTACTTGGATTCATTTGACTATATGGATGTCGATGCCATTGACGGCCATGGACGTCCAAAATTTTTCCCATTCATTTTCAATGGGGAAAAAACTACATTTCCCCAAATCAACAGAAAATGACCAGATATTAATAGGACGTATACCCCAAACGTCCCCAACTCCATTGACGCTTATGGGGGGTGCTGCCATTGACGTCCATGGACGTCCAAAAATTTTCCCATTCATTTTCAATGGGGAAAAAACTAAATTTCCCCTAATCATCAGAAAATGACCAGTTATCAATAGTACGTCTCCCCCAAACGTTCCGAACTCCATTGACGCTTATAGGGGGTGCTGCCATTGACGTCCATGGACGTCCAAAAATTTTCCCATTTATTTTCAATGGGAAATTATTTTTTTTCCCCAAATCAACAGAAAATGACTAAATATCAATAGGACATGTCGCCCAAATGTCCCCGATTGCATTGCCTCTTATGGAGGGTGATGCCATTGACGTTCATGGACGTCCAAACTTCCCATTCATTTCCAATGGCATTTCTTCATGTTTGTTCATTCTATTGATGCCAATGTACTTGGATTCCATTGACGCTTATGTAAATTGATACCATTGACGTCCATGGACGTCCAAAAATTTTCCCATTCATTTTCAATGGGAATTTTTTTTCATCCCCAAATCAACAGAAAATGACTAGATATCATTAGAACGTGTCCCCCAAATGTCCCCGATTGCATTGCCGCTTATGGAGGGTGATTCCATTGACGTCCATGGACGTCCAAACTTCCCATTCATTTCCAATGGCATTTCTTCATGTTTGTTCATTCTATTGATGCCAATGTACTTGGATTCCATTGACGCTTATGTAAGTTGATACCATTGACGTCCATGGACGTCCAAAATTTTTCCCATTCATTTTCAATGGGAATTTTTTTTTTTCCCCAAATCAACAAAATATGACCAGATATCAATAGGACGTGTCCCCCAAACTTCTACAATTCCACTGACGCTTATGAAGGGTGCCGCCATTGACGGCCATGGACGTCCAATTCTCCCAATCTTTTCTAATGGCTTTTACTTTGTTTAGTGCCATTGACTGGCATTTTGGTCCATTCTATTGATAGACCTGAGTGGGGCTAAGATTTGTATCTCCACAGAGGAAAGACCAAGGTGTAATTTCTCCCGAAATTGCAGTTTCTAGTTATTACCTTGGTCTTTCCAAGGGAAAGAACAAGGTTATGTTGTTGTACAACTTTATTGTACTTTTTATTCTTTATTTATTATTATTCAATAATTGTTGACGTTTTTTTCTGCGCGCCGCGCAGCCCAAACCGTAACTCCGATCGGTACCGTTCAAGTATCGGCACGACCGGAATTTTCGCGCGACGATGGGAATTTTTCAAACGGCCCCGAAAAATTTTCCGTTCGCCCGTAAACGGCAATTTTCCGAAAAAAAAAAAAAGTTTAAAAATGTATCTAGTCCTACAATTTTTGACCAAATCACGTAATTTGGGTATCAAAAATTCCGGGACGGTGAGGGGCATAAAAGTTGTATACAGAATTTGGCAAAAATTTACGGTTCCCTGGAAATTTGCCAAAAACTTTCCTATTCATTTTGAATGGAAAAAAAACGCGCGCTTCACAGCCCGAACCGTTAGACCGATCGGCACCGTTCAAGTATCGGCACGACCGGAATTTTCATGTGACACAGGAAACTTTACAAATGGCCCCGAAAATTTTTCCGTTCGTCCGTAAACGGCAATTTTCCGTTAAAAAAAAAAACAGTTTCAAAATGTATCTAGTCCTACAATTTTTGACCAAATCACATAATTTGGGCATCAAAAATTCCGGGACGGTGAGGGGCATAAAAGTTGTATACAGAATTTTGAAAAAAATTACGCTTCCTCGGAAATTTGCCAAAAACTATCCCATTCATTTCGAATGGGAAAAGTTCCCATTCACTTCCAATGGGATTTCCAATGGAATTTACATTGCATTGATGCCATTGACGGCCATGCATGTCGAATCAACTGATGCCAATGTACTTGGATTCAATCGACTATATGGATGTCGATGCCATTGACTGCCATGGACGTCCAAAATTTTTCCCATTCATTTTCAATGGGGAAAAAACAAAATTACCCCAAATCAACAGAAAATGACCAGATATCAATAGGACGTGTCCCCCAAACTTCCCCAATTCCATTGACGATTATGAAGGGTGCCGCCATTGACTTACATGGACGTCCAAAATTTTTCCCATTCATTTTCAATGGGGAAAAAACTAAATTTCTCCAAATAAACAGAAAATGACCAGATATCAATAGGACGTATACCCCAGACGTCCCCAACTCCATTGACGCTTATGGGGGGTGCTGCCATTGACGTCCATGGACGTCCAAAATTTTACCCATTCATTTTCAATGGGATTTTTTTTTTTTTTCCCCAAATCAACAGAAAATGACTAGATATCAGTAGGACGTGTCCCCCAAATGTCCCCGATTGCATTGCTGCTTATGGAGGGTGATGCCATTGACGTCCACGGACGTCCAAACTTCCCATTAATTTTCAATGGCGTTTCTTCATGTTTGTTCATTCTATTGATGCCAATGTACTTGGATTCCATTGACGCTTATGTAAGTTGATACCATTGACGTTCATGGACGTCCAAAATTTTTCCCATTCATTTTCAATGGGATTTTTTTTTTTCTCCCCCAAATCAACAGAAAATGACTAAATATCATTAGGACGTGTCCCCCAAATGTCCCCGATTGCATTGCCGCTTATGGAGGGTGATGCCATTGACATCCATGGACGTCCAAACTTCGCATTCATTTCCAATGTCATTTCTTAATGTTTGTTCATTCTATTGATGCCAATATACTTGGATTCCATTGACGCTTATGTAAGTTGATACCATTGACGTCCATGGACGTCCAAAATTTTTCCCATTCATTTTCAATGGGAATTTTTTTTTTTCCCCAAATCAACAGAAAATGACTAGATATCAATAGGACGTTTCCCCCAAATGTGCCCCATTGCATTGCCGCTTATGGAGGGTGATGCCATTGACGTCCACGGACGTCCAAACTTCCCATTAATTTCCAATGGCATTTCTTCATGTTTGTTCATTCTATTGATGCCAATGTACTTGGATTCCATTGACGCTTATGTAAGTTGATACCATTGACGTCCATGGACGTCCAAAATTTTTCCCATTCATTTTCAATGGGAAATTTTTTTTTTTCCCCAAATCAACAGAAAATGACTAGATATCATTAGGACGTGTCCCCCAAACTTCCCCGATTCCATTAACAATTATGAAAGGTGCCGCCATTGACGTCCATGGACGTCCAATTCTCCCATTCATTTCTAACGGCTTTTACTTTGTTTTTTGCCAATGACTGGCATTATGATCCATTCTATTGATAGACCTGAGTGGGGCTAAGATCTGTATCTCCACAGAGGAAAGACCAAGGTGTGTAATTTCTCCCGAAATTGCAGTTTCTAGTTATTATTACCTTGGTCTTTCCTATGGAAAGAACAAGGTATTGTTATTCTGCAACTTTATTCGCCTTATTACCTTGGTCTTTCCAAGGGAAAGAACAAGGTTATGTTGTTGTACAACTTTATTGTACTTTTTATTTTTATTCTTCTTCTTATTACCTTGGTCTTTCTGAAAGAAAGAACAAGGTATTGTTACCTGGGTCTTTCCTATGGAAAGTCCTGGGTCTTTCCTATGGAAAGTCCAGGTAGTGCTGTTCTGCAACTTTATTCGTCTTATTATTGGTCTTTCTGAAAGAAAGAACAAGGTATTGTTACCTGGGTCTTTCCTATGGAAAGTCCAGGTAGTTTCCTATGGAAAGTCCAGGTAGTGCTGTTCTGCAACTTTATTCGTCTTATTATTACCTTGGTCTTTCCTATGGAAAGAACAAGGTATTGTTATTCTGCAACTTTATTCGCCTTATTATTATTATTATTATTATATCATCATCTTATTCTCCGCGTTTTTTCGACGCGCCGCGCAGCCCGAACCGTACCACCGATCGGCACCATTCAAGTATTGACACGACCGGATTTTTCGCGCGACGCGGGGACTTTTTCAAAATCCCCCGAAAAATTTTCCGTTCGCCCGTAAACGGCAATTTTCCGGAAAAAAAAAAAAGTTTCAAAATGTATCTAGTCCTACAATTTTTGACCAAATCACATAATTTGGGTATCAAAAATTCCGGGACGGTGAGGGGCATAAAAGTTGTATACAGAATTTGGCAAAAATTTACGGTTCCCCGGATATTTGCCAAAAACTATCCCATTCATTTCTAATGGGAAAAGTTCTCATTCACTTTCAATAGGATTTCCAATGGACTTTACATTGCATTGCCATTGACGGCCATGCATGTCGAATCTATTGATGCCAATGTTCTTGGATTCAATTGACTATATGGATGTCGATGCCATTGACGGCCATGGATGTCCAAAATTTTTCCCATTCATTTTCAATGGGGAAAAAACTACATTTCCCCAAATCAACAGAAAATGACCAGATATCAATAGGACGTGTCCCCCAAACGTCCCCAACTCCATTGACGCTTATAGGGGGTGCTGCCATTGACGTCCATGGACGTCCAAAATTTTTCCCATTCATTTTCAATGGGGAAAAAACTACATTACTCCAAATCAACAGAAAATGACCAGATATCAATAGGACGTATACCCCAAACGTCCCCAACTCCATTGACGCTTATGGGGGGTGCTGCCATTGACGTCCATGGACGTCCAAAATTTTACCCATTCATTTTCAATGGGAAATTTTTTTTTTTCCCCAAATCAACAGAAAATGACTAGATATCAATAGGACGTGTCCCCCAAATTTCCCCAATTGCATTGCTGCTTATGGAGGGTGATGCCATTGACGTCCTGGGACGTTCAAACTTCCCATTCATTTCCAATGGCATTTCTTCATGTTTGTTCATTCTATTGATGCCAATGTACTTGGATTCCATTGACGCTTATGTAAGTTGATACCATTGACGTCCATGGACGTCCAAAATTTTTCCCATTCATTTTCAATGGGATTTTTTTTTTTTTTCCCAAATCAACAGAAAATGACTAGATATCATTAGGACGTGTCCCCCAAATGTCCCCGATTGCATTGCCGCTTATGGAGGGTGATGCCATTGACGTTCATGGACGTCCAAACTTCCCATTCATTTCCAATGGCATTTCTTCATGTTTGTTCATTTTATTGATGCCAATGTACTTGGATTCCATTGACGCTTATGTCAGTTGATACCATTGACGTCCATGGACGTCTAAAATTTTTCCCATTCATTTTCAATGGAAATTTTTTTTTTTTCCCCAAATCAACAGAAAATGAGTAGATATCATTAGGACGTGTCCCCCAAATGTCCCCGATTGCATTGCTGCTTATGGAGGGTGATGCCATTGACGTTCATGGACGTCCAAACTTCCCATTCATTTCCAATGGCATTTCTTCATGTTTTTTCATTTTATTGATGCCAATGTACTTGGATTCCATTGACGCTTATGTAAGTTGATACCATTGACGTCCATGGACGTCCAAAATTTTTCCCATTCATTTTCAATGGGAATTTTTTTTTTTTCCCCAAATCAACAGAAAATGACTAGATATCAATAGGACGTGTCCCCCAAACTTCCCCGATTCCATTAACAATTATGGAGGGTGCTGCCATTGACGTCCATGGACGTCCAATTCTCCCATTCATTTCTAACGGCTTTAACTTTGTTTAGTGCCAATGACTGGCATTATGGTCCATTCTATTGATAGACCTGAGTGGGGCTAAGATCTGTATCTCCACAGAGGAAAGACCAAGGTGTGTAATTTCTCCCGAAATTGCAGTTTCTAGTTATTATTATTATTATTATTATTACCTTGGTCTTTCCAAAGGAAAGAACAAGGTTATGTTATTCTACAACTTTATTATTATGCAATGGTTTCTCCGCGTTTTTTCGGCGCGCCGCGCAGCCCGAACCGTACCACCGATTGGCACCGTTCAAGTATCGACACGACCGAAATTTTTGTGCGACGATGGGAATTTTTCAAACGACCCCGAAAAATTTTCCGATCGCCCGTAAACGGCGATTTTCCGATTTTTAAAAATTTTTTCAAAACGCTACTTGTCCTACAATTTTTGACCAAATCACATAATTTGGACATCAAAAATTCCGGGACGGTGGGGGCCATAAAGATTGTATACAGAATTTGGAAAAAATGTACGGTTCCCCGGATATTTGCCAAAAACTATCCCATTCATTTCTAATGGGAAAAGTTCCCATTCACTTTCAATAGGATTTCCAATGGACTTCACATTGCATTGATGCCATTGACGGCCATGCATGTCGAATCTATTCATGCCAATGTACTTGGATTCAATTGACTATATGGATGTCGATGCCATTGACGGCCATGGACGTCCAAAAATTTCCCATTCATTTTCAATGGGGAAAAAACTACATTTCCCCAAATCAACAGAAAATGACCAGATATTAATAGGACGTGTCCCCCAAACGTCCCCAACTCTGTTGACGCTTATAGGGGGTGCTGCCATTGACGTCCATGGATGTCCCAAATTTTTCCCATTCATTTTCAATGGGGAAAAAACTAAATTTCCACAAATCAACAGAAAATGACCAGATATTAATAGGACGTATATCCCAAACGTCCCCAACTCCATTGACGCTTATGGGGGGTGCTGCCATTGACGTCCATGGACGTCCAAAATTTTTCCCATTCATTTCCAATGGCATTTCTTCATGTTTGTTCATTCTATTGATGCCAATGTACTTGGATTCCATTGACGCTTATGTAAGTTGATACCATTGATGCCATGGACGTCCAAAATTTTTCCCATTCATTTTCAATGGGAATTTTTTTTTTTCCCCCAAATCAACAGAAAATGACTACATATCAAAAGGACGTGTACCCCAAATGTCCCCGATTGCATTGGCGCTTATGGATGGGTGATGCCATTGACGTTCATGGACGTCCAAACTTCCCATTCATTTCCAATGGCATTTCTTCATGTTTGTTCATTCTATTGATGCCAATGTACTTGGATTCCATTGACGCTTATGTAAGTTGATACCATTGACGTCCATGGACGTCCAAAATTTTTCCCATTCATTTTCAATGGGAATTTTTTTTTTCCCCCCAAATCAACAGAAAATGACTACATATCAAAAGGACGTGTACCCCAAATGTCCCCGATTGCATTGCCGCTTATGGAGGGTGATGCCATTGACGTTCATGGATGTCCAAACTTCCCATTCATTTCCAATGGCATTTCTTCATGTTTGTTCATTCTATTGATGCCAATGTACTTGGATTCCATTGATGCTTATGTAAGTTGATACCATTGACGTCCATGGACGTCCAAAATTTTTCCCATTCACTTTCAATAGGAATTTTTTATTTTTTCCCCCCCAAATCAACAGAAAATGACTAGATATCAATAAGACGTGTCCCCCAAATGTCTCAGATTGCATTGCTGCTTATGGAGGGTGATGCCATTGACGTCCACGGACGTCCAAACTTCCCATTAATTTCCAAGGGCATTTCTTCATGTTTGTTCATTCTATTGTTGCCAATGTACTTGGATTCCATTGACGCTTATGTAAGTTGATACCATTGACGTCCATGGACGTCCAAATTTTTTCCCATTCATTTTCAATGGGAATTTTTTTTTTTTCCCCAAATCAACAGAAAATGACTAGATATCAATAGGACGTGCCCCCCAAATGTCCCCGATTGTATTGCTGCTTATGGAGGGTGATGCCATTGACGTCCACGGACGTCCAAACTTCCCATTCATTACCAATGGCATTTCTTCATATATGTTCATTCTATTGATGCTAATGTACTTGGAATCCATTGACGCTTATGTAAGTTGATACCATTGACGTCCATGGACGTCCAAAAATTTTCCCATTCATTTTCAATGGGAAATTTTTTTTCTCCTCCAAATCAACAGATAATGACTAGATATCAATAGGACGTGTCCCCCAAACTTTCCCAATTACATTGACGCTTATGGAGGGTGCTGCCATTGACGGACATGGACGTCCAATTCTCCCAATCATTTCTAATGGCTTTTACTTTATTTAGTGCCATTGACTGGCATTATGGTCCATTCTATTGATAGACCTGAGTGGGGCTAAGATTTGTATCTCCACAGAGGAAAGACCAAGGTGTAATTTCTCCCGAAATTGCAGTTTCTAGTTATTATTATGCAATGGTTTCTCCGCGTTTTTTCGGCGCGCCGCGCAGCCCGAACCGTGCCACCGATCGGCACCGTTCAAGTATCGACACGACCGGAATTTTCGCGCGACGATGGGAATTTTTCAAACGACCCCGAAAAATTTTTCGTTCGCCCGTAAACGGCGATTTTCCGATTTTTTACAACTTTTTCAAAACGCTACTTGTCCTACAATTTTGACCAAATCACATAATTTGGACATCAAAAATTCCGGGATGTTGGGGGGCATAAAGATTGTATACAGAATTTGGAAAAAATTTACGGTTCTCCGGATATTTGCCAAAAACTATCCCATTCATTTCCAATGGGAAAAGTTCCCATTCACTTTCAATAGTATTTCCAATGGACTTTACATTGCATTGATGCCATTGACGGCCATGCATGTCGAATCTATTGATGCCAATGTACTTGGATTCATTTGACTATATGGATGTCGATGCCATTGACGGCCATGGACGTCCAAAATTTTTCCCATTCATTTTCAATGGGGAAAAAACTACATTTCCCCAAATCAACAGAAAATGACCAGATATTAATAGGACGTATACCCCAAACGTCCCCAACTCCATTGACGCTTATGGGGGGTGCTGCCATTGACGTCCATGGACGTCCAAAAATTTTCCCATTCATTTTCAATGGGGAAAAAACTAAATTTCCCCTAATCATCAGAAAATGACCAGTTATCAATAGTACGTCTCCCCCAAACGTTCCGAACTCCATTGACGCTTATAGGGGGTGCTGCCATTGACGTCCATGGACGTCCAAAAATTTTCCCATTTATTTTCAATGGGAAATTATTTTTTTTCCCCAAATCAACAGAAAATGACTAAATATCAATAGGACATGTCGCCCAAATGTCCCCGATTGCATTGCCTCTTATGGAGGGTGATGCCATTGACGTTCATGGACGTCCAAACTTCCCATTCATTACCAATGGCATTTCTTCATATATGTTCATTCTATTGATGCTAATGTACTTGGATTCCATTGACGCTTATGTAAGTTGATACCATTGACGTCCATGGACGTCCAAAAATTTTCCCATTCATTTTCAATGGGAAATTTTTTTTCTCCTCCAAATCAACAGATAATGACTAGATATCAATAGGACGTGTCCCCCAAACTTTCCCAATTACATTGACGCTTATGGAGGGTGCTGCCATTGACGGACATGGACGTCCAATTCTCCCAATCATTTCTAATGGCTTTTACTTTATTTAGTGCCATTGACTGGCATTATGGTCCATTCTATTGATAGACCTGAGTGGGGCTAAGATTTGTATCTCCACAGAGGAAAGACCAAGGTGTAATTTCTCCCGAAATTGCAGTTTCTAGTTATTATTATGCAATGGTTTCTCCGCGTTTTTTCGGCGCGCCGCGCAGCCCGAACCGTGCCACCGATCGGCACCGTTCAAGTATCGACACGACCGGAATTTTCGCGCGACGATGGGAATTTTTCAAACGACCCCGAAAAATTTTTCGTTCGCCCTTAAACGGCGATTTTCCGATTTTTTACAACTTTTTCAAAACGCTACTTGTCCTACAATTTTGACCAAATCACATAATTTGGACATCAAAAATTCCGGGATGGTGGGGGGCATAAAGATTGTATACAGAATTTGGAAAAAATTTACGGTTCTCCGGATATTTGCCAAAAACTATCCCATTCATTTCCAATGGGAAAAGTTCCCATTCACTTTCAATAGTATTTCCAATGGACTTTACATTGCATTGATGCCATTGACGGCCATGCATGTCGAATCTATTGATGCCAATGTACTTGGATTCATTTGACTATATGGATGTCGATGCCATTGACGGCCATGGACGTCCAAAATTTTTCCCATTCATTTTCAATGGGGAAAAAACTACATTTCCCCAAATCAACAGAAAATGACCAGATATTAATAGGACGTATACCCCAAACGTCCCCAACTCCATTGACGCTTATGGGGGGTGCTGCCATTGACGTCCATGGACGTCCAAAAATTTTCCCATTCATTTTCAATGGGGAAAAAACTAAATTTCCCCTAATCATCAGAAAATGACCAGTTATCAATAGTACGTCTCCCCCAAACGTTCCGAACTCCATTGACGCTTATAGGGGGTGCTGCCATTGACGTCCATGGACGTCCAAAAATTTTCCCATTTATTTTCAATGGGAAATTATTTTTTTTCCCCAAATCAACAGAAAATGACTAAATATCAATAGGACATGTCGCCCAAATGTCCCCGATTGCATTGCCTCTTATGGAGGGTGATGCCATTGACGTTCATGGACGTCCAAACTTCCCATTCATTTCCAATGGCATTTCTTCATGTTTGTTCATTCTATTGATGCCAATGTACTTGGATTCCATTGACGCTTATGTAAATTGATACCATTGACGTCCATGGACGTCCAAAAATTTTCCCATTCATTTTCAATGGGAATTTTTTTTCATCCCCAAATCAACAGAAAATGACTAGATATCATTAGAACGTGTCCCCCAAATGTCCCCGATTGCATTGCCGCTTATGGAGGGTGATTCCATTGACGTCCATGGACGTCCAAACTTCCCATTCATTTCCAATGGCATTTCTTCATGTTTGTTCATTCTATTGATGCCAATGTACTTGGATTCCATTGACGCTTATGTAAGTTGATACCATTGACGTCCATGGACGTCCAAAATTTTTCCCATTCATTTTCAATGGGAATTTTTTTTTTTCCCCAAATCAACAAAATATGACCAGATATCAATAGGACGTGTCCCCCAAACTTCTACAATTCCACTGACGCTTATGAAGGGTGCCGCCATTGACGGCCATGGACGTCCAATTCTCCCAATCTTTTCTAATGGCTTTTACTTTGTTTAGTGCCATTGACTGGCATTTTGGTCCATTCTATTGATAGACCTGAGTGGGGCTAAGATTTGTATCTCCACAGAGGAAAGACCAAGGTGTAATTTCTCCCGAAATTGCAGTTTCTAGTTATTACCTTGGTCTTTCCAAGGGAAAGAACAAGGTTATGTTGTTGTACAACTTTATTGTACTTTTTATTCTTTATTTATTATTATTCAATAATTGTTGACGTTTTTTTCTGCGCGCCGCGCAGCCCAAACCGTAACTCCGATCGGTACCGTTCAAGTATCGGCACGACCGGAATTTTCGCGCGACGATGGGAATTTTTCAAACGGCCCCGAAAAATTTTCCGTTCGCCCGTAAACGGCAATTTTCCGAAAAAAAAAAAAAGTTTAAAAATGTATCTAGTCCTACAATTTTTGACCAAATCACGTAATTTGGGTATCAAAAATTCCGGGACGGTGAGGGGCATAAAAGTTGTATACAGAATTTGGCAAAAATTTACGGTTCCCTGGAAATTTGCCAAAAACTTTCCTATTCATTTTGAATGGAAAAAAAACGCGCGCTTCACAGCCCGAACCGTTAGACCGATCGGCACCGTTCAAGTATCGGCACGACCGGAATTTTCATGTGACACAGGAAACTTTACAAATGGCCCCGAAAATTTTTCCGTTCGTCCGTAAACGGCAATTTTCCGTTAAAAAAAAAAACAGTTTCAAAATGTATCTAGTCCTACAATTTTTGACCAAATCACATAATTTGGGCATCAAAAATTCCGGGACGGTGAGGGGCATAAAAGTTGTATACAGAATTTTGAAAAAAATTACGCTTCCTCGGAAATTTGCCAAAAACTATCCCATTCATTTCGAATGGGAAAAGTTCCCATTCACTTCCAATGGGATTTCCAATGGAATTTACATTGCATTGATGCCATTGACGGCCATGCATGTCGAATCAACTGATGCCAATGTACTTGGATTCAATCGACTATATGGATGTCGATGCCATTGACTGCCATGGACGTCCAAAATTTTTCCCATTCATTTTCAATGGGGAAAAAACAAAATTACCCCAAATCAACAGAAAATGACCAGATATCAATAGGACGTGTCCCCCAAACTTCCCCAATTCCATTGACGATTATGAAGGGTGCCGCCATTGACTTACATGGACGTCCAAAATTTTTCCCATTCATTTTCAATGGGGAAAAAACTAAATTTCTCCAAATAAACAGAAAATGACCAGATATCAATAGGACGTATACCCCAGACGTCCCCAACTCCATTGACGCTTATGGGGGGTGCTGCCATTGACGTCCATGGACGTCCAAAATTTTACCCATTCATTTTCAATGGGATTTTTTTTTTTTTTCCCCAAATCAACAGAAAATGACTAGATATCAGTAGGACGTGTCCCCCAAATGTCCCCGATTGCATTGCTGCTTATGGAGGGTGATGCCATTGACGTCCACGGACGTCCAAACTTCCCATTAATTTTCAATGGCGTTTCTTCATGTTTGTTCATTCTATTGATGCCAATGTACTTGGATTCCATTGACGCTTATGTAAGTTGATACCATTGACGTTCATGGACGTCCAAAATTTTTCCCATTCATTTTCAATGGGATTTTTTTTTTTCTCCCCCAAATCAACAGAAAATGACTAAATATCATTAGGACGTGTCCCCCAAATGTCCCCGATTGCATTGCCGCTTATGGAGGGTGATGCCATTGACATCCATGGACGTCCAAACTTCGCATTCATTTCCAATGTCATTTCTTAATGTTTGTTCATTCTATTGATGCCAATATACTTGGATTCCATTGACGCTTATGTAAGTTGATACCATTGACGTCCATGGACGTCCAAAATTTTTCCCATTCATTTTCAATGGGAATTTTTTTTTTTCCCCAAATCAACAGAAAATGACTAGATATCAATAGGACGTTTCCCCCAAATGTGCCCCATTGCATTGCCGCTTATGGAGGGTGATGCCATTGACGTCCACGGACGTCCAAACTTCCCATTAATTTCCAATGGCATTTCTTCATGTTTGTTCATTCTATTGATGCCAATGTACTTGGATTCCATTGACGCTTATGTAAGTTGATACCATTGACGTCCATGGACGTCCAAAATTTTTCCCATTCATTTTCAATGGGAAATTTTTTTTTTTCCCCAAATCAACAGAAAATGACTAGATATCATTAGGACGTGTCCCCCAAACTTCCCCGATTCCATTAACAATTATGAAAGGTGCCGCCATTGACGTCCATGGACGTCCAATTCTCCCATTCATTTCTAACGGCTTTTACTTTGTTTTTTGCCAATGACTGGCATTATGATCCATTCTATTGATAGACCTGAGTGGGGCTAAGATCTGTATCTCCACAGAGGAAAGACCAAGGTGTGTAATTTCTCCCGAAATTGCAGTTTCTAGTTATTATTACCTTGGTCTTTCCTATGGAAAGAACAAGGTATTGTTATTCTGCAACTTTATTCGCCTTATTACCTTGGTCTTTCCAAGGGAAAGAACAAGGTTATGTTGTTGTACAACTTTATTGTACTTTTTATTTTTATTCTTCTTCTTATTACCTTGGTCTTTCTGAAAGAAAGAACAAGGTATTGTTACCTGGGTCTTTCCTATGGAAAGTCCTGGGTCTTTCCTATGGAAAGTCCAGGTAGTGCTGTTCTGCAACTTTATTCGTCTTATTATTGGTCTTTCTGAAAGAAAGAACAAGGTATTGTTACCTGGGCCTTTCCTATGGAAAGTCCAGGTAGTTTCCTATGGAAAGTCCAGGTAGTGCTGTTCTGCAACTTTATTCGTCTTATTATTACCTTGGTCTTTCCTATGGAAAGAACAAGGTATTGTTATTCTGCAACTTTATTCGCCTTATTATTATTATTATTATTATATCATCATCTTATTCTCCGCGTTTTTTCGACGCGCCGCGCAGCCCGAACCGTACCACCGATCGGCACCATTCAAGTATTGACACGACCGGATTTTTCGCGCGACGCGGGGACTTTTTCAAAATCCCCCGAAAAATTTTCCGTTCGCCCGTAAACGGCAATTTTCCGGAAAAAAAAAAAAGTTTCAAAATGTATCTAGTCCTACAATTTTTGACCAAATCACATAATTTGGGTATCAAAAATTCCGGGACGGTGAGGGGCATAAAAGTTGTATACAGAATTTGGCAAAAATTTACGGTTCCCCGGATATTTGCCAAAAACTATCCCATTCATTTCTAATGGGAAAAGTTCTCATTCACTTTCAATAGGATTTCCAATGGACTTTACATTGCATTGCCATTGACGGCCATGCATGTCGAATCTATTGATGCCAATGTTCTTGGATTCAATTGACTATATGGATGTCGATGCCATTGACGGCCATGGATGTCCAAAATTTTTCCCATTCATTTTCAATGGGGAAAAAACTACATTTCCCCAAATCAACAGAAAATGACCAGATATCAATAGGACGTGTCCCCCAAACGTCCCCAACTCCATTGACGCTTATAGGGGGTGCTGCCATTGACGTCCATGGACGTCCAAAATTTTTCCCATTCATTTTCAATGGGGAAAAAACTACATTACTCCAAATCAACAGAAAATGACCAGATATCAATAGGACGTATACCCCAAACGTCCCCAACTCCATTGACGCTTATGGGGGGTGCTGCCATTGACGTCCATGGACGTCCAAAATTTTACCCATTCATTTTCAATGGGAAATTTTTTTTTTTCCCCAAATCAACAGAAAATGACTAGATATCAATAGGACGTGTCCCCCAAATTTCCCCAATTGCATTGCTGCTTATGGAGGGTGATGCCATTGACGTCCTGGGACGTTCAAACTTCCCATTCATTTCCAATGGCATTTCTTCATGTTTGTTCATTCTATTGATGCCAATGTACTTGGATTCCATTGACGCTTATGTAAGTTGATACCATTGACGTCCATGGACGTCCAAAATTTTTCCCATTCATTTTCAATGGGATTTTTTTTTTTTTTCCCAAATCAACAGAAAATGACTAGATATCATTAGGACGTGTCCCCCAAATGTCCCCGATTGCATTGCCGCTTATGGAGGGTGATGCCATTGACGTTCATGGACGTCCAAACTTCCCATTCATTTCCAATGGCATTTCTTCATGTTTGTTCATTTTATTGATGCCAATGTACTTGGATTCCATTGACGCTTATGTCAGTTGATACCATTGACGTCCATGGACGTCTAAAATTTTTCCCATTCATTTTCAATGGAAATTTTTTTTTTTTCCCCAAATCAACAGAAAATGAGTAGATATCATTAGGACGTGTCCCCCAAATGTCCCCGATTGCATTGCTGCTTATGGAGGGTGATGCCATTGACGTCCACGGACGTCCAAACTTCCCATTAATTTCCAATGGCATTTCTTCATGTTTTTTCATTCTATTGATGCCAATGTACTTGGATTCCATTGACGCTTATGTAAGTTGATACCATTGACGTCCATGGACGTCCAAAATTTTTCCCATTCATTTTCAATGGGAATTTTTTTTTTTTTTCCCAAATCAACAGAAAATGACTAGATATCATTAGGACGTGTCCCCCAACCTTCCCCGATTCCATTAACAATTATGAAAGGTGCCGCCATTGACGTCCATGGACGTCCAATTCTCCCATTCATTTCTAACGGCTTTTACTTTGTTTTTTGCCAATGACTGGCATTATGATCCATTCTATTGATAGACCTGAGTGGGGCTAAGATCTGTATCTCCACAGAGGAAAGACCAAGGTGTGTAATTTCTCCCGAAATTGCAGTTTCTAGTTATTATTATTATTATTTATTATATCATCATCTTATTCTCCGCGTTTTTTCGGCGCGCCGCGCAGCCCGAACCATAGCACCAATCGGCACCGTTCAAGTATTGACACGACCGGATTTTTCGCGCGACGATGGGAATTTTTCAAACGGACCCGAAAAATTTTCCGTTCGCCCGTAAACGGCAATTTTCCGGAAAAAAAAAAAAGTTTAAAAATGTATCTAGTCCTACAGTTTTTGACCAAATCACATAATTTGGGCATCAAAAATTCCGGGACGTTGAGGGGCATAAAAGTTGTATACAGAATTTGGCAAAAAATTACGGTTCCCCGGAAATTGGCCAAAAACTCTCCCATTCATTTGTAATGGGAAAAGTTCCCATTCACTTCCAATGGGATTTCCTATGGACTTTACATTGCATTGATGCCATTGACGGCCATGCATGTCGAATTTACTGATGCCAATGTACTTGGATTCTATTGACTATATGGATGTCGATGCCATTGACGGCCATGGACGCCCAAAATTTTTCCCATTCATTTTCTATGGGGAAAAGACAAAATGTCCCCAAATCAGTAGGAAATGACCAGATATCAATAGGACGTGTCCCCCAAACTTCCCCAATTCCATTGACGCTTATGAAGGGTGCCGCCATTGACTTCCATGGACGTCCAAAATTTTTCCCAATCATTTTCAATGGGGAAAAAACTAAATTTCTCCAAATCAACAGAAAATGACCAGATATCAATAGGACGTATACCCCAAACGTCTCCAACTCCATTGACGCTTATGGGGGGTGCTGCCATTGACGTCCATGGACGTCCAAAATTTTTCCCATTCATTTTCAATGGGAAATTTTTTTTTTTCCCCAAATCAACAGAAAATGACTAGATATCAATAGGACGTGGCCCCCAAATGTCCCCGATTGCATTGCTGCTTATGGAGGGTGATGCCATTGACGTCCAGGGACGTCCAAACTTCCCATTCATTTCCAATGGCATTTCTTCATGTTTGTTCATTCTATTGATGCCAATGTACTTGGATTCCATTGACGCTTATGTAAGTTGATACCATTGACGTCCATAGACGTCCAAAATTTTTCCCATTCATTTTCAATGGGAAATTTTTTTTTTTCCCCAAATCAACAGAAAATGACTAGATATTATTAGGACGTGTCCCCCAAATGTCCCCGATTGCATTGCCGCTTATGGAGGGTGATGCCATTGACGTTCATGGACGTCCAAACTTCCCATTAAATCCCAATGGCATTTCTTCATGTTTGTTCATTCTATTGATGCCAATGTACTTGGATTCCATTGACGCTTATGTAAGTTGATACCATTGACGTCCATGGACGTCCAAAATTTTTCCCATTCATTTTCAATGGGAATTTTTTTTTTTTCCCCAAATCAACAGAAAATGACTAGATATCAATAGGACGTGTCCCCCAAATGTCCCCGATTGCATTGCCTCTTATGGAGGGTGATGCCATTGACGTCCATGGACGTCCAAACTTCCCATTCATTTCCAATGGCATTTCTTCATGTTTGTTCATTCTATTGATGCCAATGTACTTGGATTCCATTGACGCTTATGTAAGTTGATACCATTGACGTCCATGGACGTCCACAATTTTTCCCATTCATTTTCAATGGGATTTTTTTTTTTTTCCCAAATCAACAGAAAATGACTAGATATCATTAGGACGTGTCCCCCAAATGTCCCCGATTGCATTGCCGCTTATGGAGGGTGATGCCATTGACGTTCATGGACGTCCAAACTTCCCATTAATTTCCAATGGCATTTCTTCATGTTTGTTCATTTTATTGATGCCAATGTACTTGGATTCCATTGACGCTTATGTAAGTTGATACCATTGACGTCCATGGACGTCCAAAATTTTTCCCATTCATTTTCAATGGGAATTTTTTTTTTTTTTCCCAAATCAACAGAAAATGACTAGATATCATTAGGACGTGTCCCCCAAACTTCCCCGATTCCATTAACAATTATGAAAGGTGCCGCCATTGACGTCCATGGACGTCCAATTCTCCCATTCATTTCTAACGGCTTTTACTTTGTTTTTTGCCAATGATTGGCATTATGATCCATTCTATTGATAGACCTGAGTGGGGCTAAGATCTGTATCTCCACAGAGGAAAGACCAAGGTGTGTAATTTCTCCCGAAATTGCAGTTTCTAGTTATTATAGTCGTTTTTTTCGGCGCGCCGCGCAGCCCAAACCGTAGCACCGATCGGCACCGTTGAAGTATTGGCACGACCGGATTTTTCGCGTGACGATGGGAATTTTTCAAACCGCCACGAAAAATTTTCCGTTCGCCTGTAAACGGCAATTTTCCGAAAAATAAAAAAAGTTTCAAAATGTATCTAGTCCTACAATTTTTGACCAAATCACATAATTTGGGCATCAAAAATTCCGGGACGGTGAGGGGCATAAAAGTTGTATACAGAATTTGGCAAAAATTTACGGTTCCCCGGAAATTTGCCAAAAACTTTCCTATTCATTTTGAATGAAAAAAAAACGCACGCTGCACAGCCCGAACCGTTTGACCGATCGGCACCGTTCAAATATCGGCACGACCGGAATTTTCGCGCAACGATGGGAATTTTTCAAACGGACCCGAAAAATTTTCCCTTCGCCCGTAAACGGCAATTTTCCGTAAAAAAAAAAAAGTTTCAAAATGTATCTAGTCCTACAATTTTTGACCAAATCACATAATTTGGGTATCAAAAATTCCGGGACGGTGAGGGGCATAAAAGTTGTATACAGAATTTGGCAAAACTTTACGGTTCCCCGGAAATTGGCCAAAAACTCTCCCATTCATTTCTAATGGGAAAAGTTCCCATTCACTTACAATGGGATTTCAATGGAATTTACATTGCATTGATGCCATTGACGGCCATGCATGTCAAATCTATTGATGCCAATGTACTTGGATTCTATTGACTATATGGATGTCGATGCCATTGACGGCCATGGACGTCCAAAATTTTTCCCATTCATTTTCAATAGGGAAAAAACAAAATTTCCCCAAATCAACAGAAAATGACCAGATATCAATAGGACGTGTCCCCCAAACTTCCCCAATTCCATTGACGCTTATGAAGGGTGCCGCCATTGACTTCCATGGACGTCCAAAATTTTTCCCAATCATTTTCAATGGGGAAAAAACTAAATTTCTCCAAATCAACAGAAAATGACCAGATATCAATAGGACGTATACCCCAAACGTCTCCAACTCCATTGACGCTTATGGGGGGTGCTGCCATTGACGTCCATGGACGTCCAAAATTTTTCCCATTCATTTTCAATGGGAAATTTTTTTTTTTCCCCAAATCAACAGAAAATGACTAGATATCAATAGGACGTGGCCCCCAAATGTCCCCGATTGCATTGCTGCTTATGGAGGGTGATGCCATTGACGTCCAGGGACGTCCAAACTTCCCATTCATTTCCAATGGCATTTCTTCATGTTTGTTCATTCTATTGATGCCAATGTACTTGGATTCCATTGACGCTTATGTAAGTTGATACCATTGACATCCATAGACGTCCAAAATTTTTCCCATTCATTTTCAATGGGAAATTTTTTTTTTTCCCCAAATCAACAGAAAATGACTAGATATTATTAGGACGTGTCCCCCAAATGTCCCCGATTGCATTGCCGCTTATGGAGGGTGATGCCATTGACGTTCATGGACGTCCAAACTTCCCATTAAATCCCAATGGCATTTCTTCATGTTTGTTCATTCTATTGATGCCAATGTACTTGGATTCCATTGACGCTTATGTAAGTTGATACCATTGACGTCCATGGACGTCCAAAATTTTTCCCATTCATTTTCAATGGGAATTTTTTTTTTTTCCCCAAATCAACAGAAAATGACTAGATATCAATAGGACGTGTCCCCCAAATGTCCCCGATTGCATTGCCTCTTATGGAGGGTGATGCCATTGACGGCCACGGACGTCCAAACTTCCCATTCATTTCCAATGGCATTTCTTCATGTTTGTTCATTCTATTGATGCCAATGTACTTGGATTCCATTGACGCTTATGTAAATTGATACCATTGACGTCCATGGACGTCCAAAATTTTTCCCATTCATTTTCAATGGGAATTTTTTTTTTTTCCCCAAATCAACAGAAAATGACTAGATATCATTAGGACTTGTCCCCCAAATGTCCCCGATTGCATTGCCGCTTATGGGGGGTGATGCCATTGACGTCCATGGACGTCCAAACTTCCCAATCATTTCCAAAGCCATTTCTTCATGTTTGTTCATTCTATTGATGCCAATGTACTTGGATTCCATTGACGCTTATGTAAGTTGATACCATTGACGTCCATGGACGTCCACAATTTTTCCCATTCATTTTCAATGGGATTTTTTTTTTTTTCCCAAATCAACAGAAAATGACTAGATATCATTAGGACGTGTCCCCCAAATGTCCCCGATTGCATTGCCGCTTATGGAGGGTGATGCCATTGACGTTCATGGACGTCCAAACTTCCCATTAATTTCCAATGGCATTTCTTCATGTTTGTTCATTTTATTGATGCCAATGTACTTGGATTCCATTGACGCTTATGTAAGTTGATACCATTGACGTCCATGGACGTCCAAAATTTTTCCCATTCATTTTCAATGGGAATTTTTTTTTTTTTTCCCAAATCAACAGAAAATGACTAGATATCATTAGGACGTGTCCCCCAAACTTCCCCGATTCCATTAACAATTATGAAAGGTGCCGCCATTGACGTCCATCGACGTCCAATTCTCCCATTCATTTCTAACGGCTTTTACTTTGTTTTTTGCCAATGACTGGCATTATGATCCATTCTATTGATAGACCTGAGTGGGGCTAAGATCTGTATCTCCACAGAGGAAAGACCAAGGTGTGTAATTTCTCCCGAAATTGCAGTTTCTAGTTATTATTTATTATATCTTCATCTTATTCTCCGCGTTTTTTCGGCGCGCCGCGCAGCCCGAACCATACCACCGATCGGCACCGTTGAAGTATCGGCACGACCGGATTTTTCGCGCGACGCAGGGACTTTTTCAAAATCCCCCGAAAAATTTTCCGTTCGCCCGTAAACGGCAATTTTCCGAAAAAAAAAAAAAGTTAAAAAATGTATCTAGTCCTACAATTTTTGACCAAATCACATAATTTGGGTATCAAAAATTCCGGGACGATGAGGGGCATAAAAGTTGTATACAAAATTTGGCAAAAATTTACGGTTCCCCGGAAATTTGCCAAAAACTTTCCTATTCTTTTTGAATGAAAAAAAAACGCACGCTGCACAGCCCGAACCGTTTGACCGATCGGCACCGTTCAAATATCGGCACGACCGGAATTTTCGCGCAACGATGGGAATTTTTCAAACGGACCCGAAAAATTTTCCCTTCGCCCGTAAACGGCAATTTTCCGGGAAAAAAAAAAAGTTTCAAAATGTATCTAGTCCTACAATTTTTGACCAAATCACACAATTTGGGCATCAAAAATTCCGGGACGGTGAGGGGCATAAAAGTTGTATACAGAATTTGGAAAAAAATTACGCTTCCTCGGAAATTTGCCAAAAACTATCCCATTCATTTCGAATGGGAAAAGTCCAATTCACTTCCAATGGGATTTCCAATGGAATTTACATTGCATTGATGCCATTGACGGCCATGCATGTCGAATCTACTGATGCCAATGTACTTGGATTCAATTGACTATGTGGATGTCGATGCCATTGACTGCCATGGACGTCCAAAATTTTTCCCATTCATTTTCAATGAGGAAAAAACAAAATTACCCCAAATCAACAGAAAATGACCAGATATCAATAGGACGTGTCCCCCAAACTTCCCCAATTCCATTGACGCTTATGAAGGGTGCCGCCATTGACTTACATGGACGTCCAAAATTTTTCCCATTCATTTTCAATGGGGAAAAAACTAAATTTCTCCAAATCAACAGAAAATGACCAGATATCAATAGGACGTATATCCCAAACGTCCCCAATTCCATTGACGCTTATGGGGGGTGCTGCCATTGACGTCCATGGACGTCCAAAATTTTACCCATTCATTTTCAATGGGAAATTTTTTTTTTCCCCCAAATCAACAGAAAATGACTAGATATCAATAGGACCTGTCCCCCAAATGTCCCCGATTGCATTGCTGCTTATGGAGGGTGATGCCATTGACGTCCATGGACGTCCAAACTTCCCATTCATTTCCAATGGCATTTCTTCATGTTTGTTCATTCTTTTGATGCCAATGTACTTGGATTCCATTGACGCTTATGTAAGTTGATACCATTGACGTCCATGGACGTCCAAAATTTTTCCCATTCATTTTCAATGGGAATTTTTTTTTTTTTCCCCAAATCAACAGAAAATGACTAGATATCAATAGGACGTTTCCCCCAAATGTGCCCGATTGCATTGCTGCTTATGGAGGGTGATGCCATTGACGTCCACGGACGTCCAAACTTCCCATTAATTTCCAATGGCATTTCTTCATGTTTGTTCATTCTATTGATGCCAATGTACTTGGATTCCATTGACGCTTATGTAAGTTGATACCATTGACGTCCATGGACGTCCAAAAATTTTCCCATTCATTTTCAATGGGAATTTTTTTTCTTTCCCCAAATCAACAGAAAATGACTAGATATCATTAGGACGTGTCCCCCAAATGTCCCCGATTGCATTGCCGCTTATGGGGGGTGATGCCATTGACGTCCATGGACGTCCAAACTTCCCATTCATTTCCAAAGGCATTTCTTCATGTTTGTTCATTCTATTGATGCCAATGTACTTGGATTCCATTGACGCTTATGTAAGTTGATACCATTGACGTCCATGGACGTCCAAAATTTTTCCCATTCATTTTCAATGGGATTTTTTTTTTTTTCCCCAAATCAACAGAAAATGACTAGATATCATTAGGACGTGTCCCCCAAATGTCCCCGATTGCATTGCCGCTTATGGAGGGTGATGCCATTGACGTTCATGGACGTCCAAACTTCCCATTCATTTCCAATGGCATTTCTTCATGTTTGTTCATTTTATTGATGCCAATGTACTTGGATTCCATTGACGCTTATGTAAGTTGATACCATTGACGTCCATGGACGTCCAATTCTCCCATTCATTTCTAACGGCTTTTACTTTGTTTTTTGCCAATGACTGGCATTATGATCCATTCTATTGATAGACCTAAGTGGGGCTAAGATCTGTATCTCCACAGAGGAAAGACCAAGGTGTGTAATTTCTCCCGAAATTGCAGTTTCTAGTTATTATTATGCAATGGTTTCTCCGCGTTTTTTCGGCGCGCCGCGCAGCCCGAACCATACCACCGATCGGCACCGTTCAAGTATCGACACGACCGGAATTTTCGCGCGACGATGGGAATTTTTCAAACGACCACAAAAAATTTTCCGTTCACCCGTAAACGGCGATTTTCCGATTTTTAAAAAATTTTTCAAAACGCTACTTGTCCTACAATTTTTGACCAAATCACATAATTTGGACATCAAAAATTCCGGGACGGTGGGGGGCATAAAGATTGTATACAGAATTTGGAAAAAATTTACGGTTCCCCGGATATTTGCCAAAAACTATCCCATTCATTTCTAATGGGAAAATTTCCCATTCATTTCAATGGGATTTCCAATGGAATTTACATTACATTGATGCCATTGACGGCCATGCATGTCGAATCTATTGATGCCAATGTACTTGGATTCAATTGACTATATGGATGTCGATGCCATTGACGGCCATGGACGTCCAAAATTTTTCCCATTCATTTTCAATGGGGAAAAAACTACATTTCCCCAAATCAACAGAAAATGACCAGATATCAATAGGACGTGTCCCCCAAACGTCCCCAACTCCATTGAGGCTTATAGGGGGTGCTGCCATTGTCGTCCATGGACGTCCAAAATTTTTCCCATTCATTTTCAATGGGGAAAAAACTAAATTTCCCCAAATCAACAGAAAATGACCAGATATTAATAGGATGTATACCCCAAACGTCCCCAACTCCATTGACACTTATGGGGGGTGCTGCCATTGACGTCCATGGACGTCCAAAAATTTTCCCATTCATTTTCAATGGGAAATTTTTTTTTTTCCCCAATCAACAGAAAATGACTAGATATCATTAGGACGTGTCCCCCAAATGTCCCCGATTGCATTGCCGCTTATGGAGGGTGATTCCATTGACGTCCATGGACGTCCAAACTTCGCATTCATTTCCAATGGCATTTCTTCATGTTTGTTCATTCTATTGATGCCAATGTACTTGGATTCCATTGACGCTTATGTATGTTGATACCATTGACGTCCATGGACGTCCAAAATTTTTCCCATTCATTTTCAATGGGAATTTTTTTTTTTTCCCCAAATCAACAGAAAATGACTAGATATCAATAGGACATGTCGCCCAAATGTCCCCGATTGCATTGCCTCTTATGGAAGGTGATGCCATTGACGTTCATGGACGTCCAAACTTCCCATTAATTTACAATGGCATTTCTTCATGTTTGTTCATTCTATTGATGCCAATGTACTTGGATTCCATTGACGCTTATGTAAATTGATACCATTGACGTCCATGGACGTCCAAAATTTTTCCCATTCATTTTCAATGGGAATTTTTTTTTTTCCCCAAATCAACAGAAAATGACTAGATATCATTAGGACGTGTCCCCCAAATGTCCCCGATTGGATTGCCGCTTATGGAGGGTGATGCCATTGACGTCCATGGACGTCCAAACTTCCCATTTATTTCCAATGGCATTTCTTCATGTTTGTTCATTCTATTGATGCCAATGTACTTGGATTCCATTGACGCTTATGTAAGTTGATACCATTGACGTCCATGGACGTCCAAAATTTTTCCCATTCATTTTCAATGGGAATTTTTTTTTTTTCCCCAAATCAACAGAAAATGACTAGATATCATTATGACGTGTCCCCCAAATGTCCCCGATTCCATTAACAATTATGAAGGGTGCTGCCATTGATGTCCATGGACGTCCAATTCTCCCATTCATTTCTAACGGCTTTTACTTTGTTTCGTGCCATTGATTGGCATTATGGTCCATTCTATTGATAGACCTGAGTGGGGCTAAGATCTGTATCTCCACAGAGGAAAGACCAAGGTGTAATTTCTCCCGAAATTGCAGTTTTTTATTATTATTATTCAATAATTGTTGACGTTTTTTTCGGCGCGCCGCACAGCCCGAACCGTACCACCGATCGGCACCGTTCAAGTATCGGCATGACCGGAATTTTCGCGCGACGATGGGAATTTTTCAAACCGCCACGAAAAATTTTCCGTTCGCCCGTAAACGGCAATTTTCCGAAAAATGAAGAAGTTTCAAAATGTATCTAGTCCTACAATTTTTGACCAAATCACATAATTTGGGCATCAAAAATTCCGGGACGGTGAGGGGCATAAAAGTTGTATACAGAATTTGGCAAAAATTTACGGTTCCCCGGAAATTTGCCAAAAACTTTCCTATTCATTTTGAATGGAAAAAAAACACGCGCTTCACAGCCCGAACCGTTAGACCGATCGGCACCGTTCAAGTATCGGCACGACCAGAATTTTCGCGTGACACAGGAAACTTTACAAATGGCCCCAAAAATTTTTCCGTTCGTCCATAAACGGCAATTTTCCATGAAAAAAAAAAAAAGTTTCAAAATGTATCTAGTCCTACAATTTTTGACCAAATCACATAATTTGGGCATCAAAAATTCCGGGACGGTGAGGGGCATAAAAGTTGCATACAGAATTTGGAAAAAAATTACGCTTCCTCGGAAATTTGCCAAAAACTATCCCATTCATTTCAAATGGGAAAAGTTCCCATTCACTTCCAATGGGATTTCCAATGGAATTTACATTGCATTGATGCCATTGACGGCCGTGCATGTCGAATCTACTGATGCCAATGTACATGGATTCAATTGACTGTATGGATGTCGATGCCATTGACGTCCATGGACGTCCAAAATTTTTCCCATTCATTTTCAATGGGGAAAAAACAAATTTTCCCCAAATCAACAGAAAATGACCAGATATCAATAGGACGTGTCCCCCAAACTTCCCCAATTCCATCGACGCTTATGAAGGGTGCCGCCATTGACTTCCATGGACGTCCAAAAATTTTCCCATTCATTTTCAATGGGGAAAAAACTAAATTTCTCCAAATCAACAGAAAATGACCAGATATCAATAGGACGTATACCCCAAACGTCCCCAACTCCATTGACGCTTATGGGGGGTGCTGCCATTGACGTCCATGGACGTCCAAAATTTTTCCCATTCATTTTCAATGGGAATTTTTTTTTCCCCCCCAAATCAACAGAAAATGACTAGATATCAATAGGATGTGTCCCCCAAATGTCCCCGATTGCATTGCTGCTTATGGAGGGTGATGCGATTTACGTCCAGGGACGTCCAATCTTCCCATTCATTTCCAATGGCATTTCTTCATGTTTGTTCATTCTATTGATGTCAATGTACTTGGATTCCATTGACGCTTATGTAAGTTGATACCATTGACGTCCATGGACGTCCAAAAATTTTCCCATTCATTTTCAATGGGAATTTTTTTTTTCCTCAAATCAACAGAAAATGACTAGATATCAATAGGACGTGTCCCCCAAACGTCCCCGATTGCATTGCTGCTTATGGAGGGTGATGCCATTGACGTCCACGGACGTCCAAACTTCCCATTCATTTCCAATGGCATTTCTTCATGTTTGTTCATTCTATTGATGCCAATGTACTTGGATTCCATTGACGCTTATGTAAGTTGAAACCATTGACGTCCATGGACGTCCAAAATTTTTCCTATTCATTTTCAATGGGAAATTTTTTTTCTTCTCCCAAATCAACAGAAAACGACTAAATATCAATCAGACGTGTCCCCCAAATGTCCCCGATTGTATTGCTGCTTATGGAGGGTGATGCCATTGACGTCCATGGACGTCCAAACTTCCCATTAATTCCAATGGCATTTCTTCATGTTTGTTCATTCTATTGATGCCAATGTACTTGGTATCCATTGACGCTTATGTAAGTTGATACCATTGACGTCCATGGACGTCCAAAATTTTTCCCATTCATTTTCAATGGGAATTTTTTTTTTTCCCCAAATCAACAAAAAATGATCAGATATCAATAGGACGTGTCCCCCAAACTTCCCCAATTCCATTGACGCTTATGGAGGGTGCCGCCATTGACGGCGATGGAAGTCCAAATTTCCTATTCATTTCTAATGGCATTTAATTATGTTTTTTCATTCTATTGATGCCGATGTACTTGGATTCCATTGACGCCTATGTAAGTTGATACTATTGACGTGCATGGACGTCCAAAAATTTTCCCATTCATTTTCAATGGGAATTTTTTTTTTTTTCCCAAATCAACAAAAAATGACCAGATATCAATAGGACGTGTCCCCCCAAACTTCTCCAATTCTATTGAGGCTCATGAGTGGTGCCGCCATTGACGTCCATGGACGTCCAATTCTCCCAATCATTTCTAATGGCTTTTACTTTGTTTAGTGCCATTGACTGGCATTATGGTCCATTCTATTGATAGACCTGAGTGGGGCTAAGATCTGTATCTCCACAGAGGAAAGACCAAGGTGTAATTTCTCCCGAAATTGCAGTTTCTAGTTATGCAATGGTTTCTCCGCGTTTTTCGGCGCGCCGCGCAGCCCGAACCATACCACCGATCGGCACCGTTCAAGTATCGACACGACCGAAATTTTTGCGCGACGATGGGAATTTTTCAAACGACCCCGAAAAATTTTCCGTTCGCCCGTAAACGGCGATTTTCCGATTTTTAAAAAATTTCTCAAAACGCTACTTGTCCTACAATTTTTGACCAAATCACATAATTTGGACATCAAAAATTCCGGGACGGTGGGGGCCATAAAGATTGTATACAGAATTTGGAAAAAATGTACGGTTCCCCGGATATTTGCCAAAAACTATCCCATTCATTTCTAATGGGAAAAGTTCCCATTCACTTTCAATAGGATTTCCAATGGACTTTACATTGCATTGATGCCATTGACGGCCGTGCATGTCGAATCTATTCATGCCAATGTACTTGGATTCAATTGACCATATGGATGTCGATGCCATTGACGACCATGGACGTCCAAAATTTTCCCATTCATTTTCAATGGGGAAAAAACTACATTTCCCCAAATCAACAGAAAATGACCAGATATCAATAGGACGTGTCCCCCAAACGTCCCCAACTCTGTTGACGCTTATAGGGGGTGCTGCCATTGACGTCCATGGATGTCCCAAAATTTTCCCATTCATTTTCAATGGGGAAAAAACTACATTTCCCCAAATCAACAGAAAATGACCAGATATTAATAGGACGTATATCCCAAACGTCCCCAACTCCATTGACGCTTATGGGGGGTGCTGCCATTGACATCCATGGACGTCCAAAATTTTTCCCATTCATTTTCAATAGGAATTTTTTTTTTCTTCCCAAAATCAACAGAAAATGACTAGATGTCAATAGGACGTGTCCCCCAAACTTCCCCAATTCCATTTACGCTTATGGAGGGTGATGCCATTGACGTTCATGGACGTCCAAACTTCCCATTCATTTCCAATGGCATTTCTTCATGTTTGTTCATTCTATTGATGCCAATGTACTTGGATTCCATTGACGCTTATGTAAGTTGATACCATTGATGCCATGGACGTCCAAAATTTTTCCCATTCATTTTCAATGGGAATTTTTTTTTTTTCCCCAAATCAACAGAAAATGACTAGATATCAATAAGACGTGTACCCCAAATGTCTCAGATTGCATTGCTGCTTATGGAGGGTGATGCCATTGACGTCCACGGACGTCCAAACTTCCCATTAATTTCCAAGGGCATTTCTTCATGTTTGTTCATTCTATTGTTGCCAATGTACTTGGATTCCATTGACGCTTATGTAAGTTGATACCATTGACGTCCATGGACGTCCAAAATTTTTCCCATTCATTTTCAATGGGAATTTTTTTTTTTCCCCAAATCAACAGAAAATGACTAGATATCAATAGGACGTGTCCCCCAAATGTCCCCGATTGTATTGCTGCTTATGGAGGGTGATGCCATTGACGTCCACGGACGTCCAAACTTCCCATTCATTACCAATGGCATTTCTTCATATATGTTCATTTTATTGATGCTAATGTACTTGGATTCCATTGACGCTTATGTAAGTTGATACGATTGACGTCCATGGACGTCCAAAAATTTTCCCATTCATTTTCAATGGGAATTTTTTTTCTCCTCCAAATCAACAGATAATGACTAGATATCAATAGGACGTGTCCCCCAAACTTCCCCAATTACATTGACGCTTATGGAGGGTGCTGCCATTGACGGACATGGACGTCCAATTCTCCCAATCATTTCTAATCGCTTTTACTTTATTTAGTGCCATTGACTGGCATTATGGTCCATTCTATTGATAGACCTGAGTGGGGCTAAGATTTGTATCTCCACAGAGGAAAGACCAAGGTGTAATTTCTCCCGAAATTGCAGTTTCTAGTTATTATTATGCAATGGTTTCTCCGCGTTTTTTCGGCGCGCCGCGCAGCCCGAACTTTACCACCGATCGGCACCGTTCAAGTATCGACACGACCGGAATTTTTGTGCGACGATGGAAATTTTTCAAACGACCCCGAAAAATTTTCCGTTCGCCCGTAAACGGCATTTTTCCGATTTTTAAAAACTTCTTCAAAACGCTACTTGTCCTACAATTTTTGACCAAATCACATAATTTTGACATCAAAAATTCCGGGACAGTGGGGGGCATAAAGATTGTATACAGAATTTGGAAAAAATTTACGGTTCCTCGGATATTTGCCAAAAACTATCCCATTCATTTCTAATGGGAGAATTTCCCATTCACTTCCAATGGGATTTCCATTGGAATTTACATCATTGATGCCATTGACGGCCATGCATGTCGAATCTATTGATGCCAATGTACTTGGATTCAATTGACCATATGGATGTCAATGCCATTGATGACCATGGACGTCCAAAATTTTTCCCATTCATTTTAAATGGGCAAAAAACAATTTTTCCCCAAATCAACAGAAAATGACAAGATATCAATAGGACGTGTCCCCCAAACTTCCCCAATTCCATTGACGCTTATGAAGGGTGCCGCCATTGACGTCCATTTACGTCCAAAAATTTTCCCATTCATTTTCAATGGGGAAAAAACTAAATTTCCCCAAATCAACAGAAAATGACCAGATATTAATAGGACGTATACCCCAAACGTCCCCAACCCTATTGACGCTTATGGGGGGTGCTGCCATTGACGTCCATGGACGTCCAAAATTTTTCCCATTCATTTTCAATGGGAATTTTTTTTTTTCCCCAAATCAACAGAAAATGACTAGATATCATTAGGACGTGTCCCCCAAATGTCCCCGATTGCATTGCCGCTTATGGAGGGTGATGCCATTGACGTCCATGGACGTCCAAACTTCGCATTCATTTCCAATGGCATTTCTTCATGTTTGTTCATTCTATTGATGCCAATGTACTTGGATTCCATTGACGCTTATGTAAGTTGATACCATTGACGTCCATGGATGTCCAAAATTTTTCCCATTCATTTTAAATGGGAAATTTTTTTTTTCCCCCAAATCAACAGAAAATGACTAGATATCAATAGGACGTGTCGCCCAAATGTCCCCGATTGCATTGCCTCTTATGGAGGGTGATGCCATTGACGTTCATGGACGTCCAAACTTCCCATTCATTTCCAATGGCATTTCTTCATGTTTGTTCATTCTATTGATGCTAATGTACTTGGATTCCATTGACGCTTATGTAAATTGATACCATTGACGTCCATGGACGTCCAAAATTTTTCCCATTCATTTTCAATGGGAATTTTTTTTTTCCCCCAAATCAACAGAAAATGACTAGATATCATTAGGACGTGTCCCCCAAATGTCCCCGATTGGATTGCTGCTTATGGAGGGTGATGCCATTGACGTCCATGGACGTCCAAACTTCCCATTTATTTCCAATGGCATTTCTTCATGTTTGTTTATTCTATTGATGCCAATGTACTTGGATTCCTTTGACGCTTATGTAAGTTGATACCATTGACGTCCATGGACATCCAAAATTTTTCTCATTCATTTTCAATGGGAATTTTTTTTTTCCCCCCAAATCAACAGAAAATGACGAGATATCATTAGGACGTGTCCCCCAATTGTCCCCGATTGCATTGCCGCTTATGGAGGGTGATGCCATTGACGTTCATGGACGTCCAAACTTCCCATTAAATCCCAATGGCATTTCTTCATGTTTGTTCATTCTATTGATGCCAATGTACTTGGATTCCGTTGACGCTTATGTAAGTTGATACCACTGACGTCCATGGACGTCCAAAAATTTTCCCATTCATTTTCAATGGGAATTTTTTTTTTTTCCCTAAATCAACAGAAAATGACTAGATATCAATAGGACGTGTCCCCCAAATGTCCCCGATTGCATTGCCTCTTATGGAGGGTGATGCCATTGACGTCCACGGACGTCCAAAATTCCCATTTATTTCCAATGGCATTTCTTCATGTTTGTTCATTCTATTGATGCCAATGTACTTGGATTCCATTGACGCTTATGTAAGTTGATACCATTGACGTCCATGGACGTCCAAAATTTTTCCCATTCATTTTCAATGGGAATTTTTTTTTTTTTCCCCAAATCAACAGAAAATGACTAGATATCATTAGGACGTGTCCCCCAAATGTCCCCGATTGCATTGCCGCTTATGGAGGGTGATGCCATTGACGTTCATGGACGTCCAAACTTCCCATTAAATCCCAATGGCATTTCTTCATGTATGTTCATTCTATTGATGCCAATGTACTTGGATTCCATTGACGCTTATGTAAGTTGATACCATTGACGTCCATGGACGTCCAAAAATTTTACCATTCATTTTCAATGGGAATTTTTTTTTTCCCCCAAATCAACAGAAAATGACTAGATATCAATAGGACGTGTCCCCCAAATGTCCCCGATTGCATTGCCTCTTATGGAGGGTGATGCCATTGACGTCCACGGACGTCCAAACTTCCAATTCATTTCCAATTGCATTTCTTCATGTTTGTTCATTCTATTGATGCCAATGTACTTGGTATCCATTGACGCTTATGTAAGTTGATACCATTGACGTCCATGGACGTCCAAAATTTTTCCCATTCATTTTCAATGGGAATTTTTTTTTTCCCCAAATCAACAAAAAATGACCAGATATCAATAGGACGTGTCCCACAAACTTCTCCAATTCCATTGACGCTTATGAAGGGTGCCGCCATTGACGGCCATGGACGTCCAATTCTCCCAATCTTTTCTAATGGCTTTTACTTTGTTTAGTGCCATTGACTGTCATTATGGTCCATTCTATTGATAGACCTGAGTGGGGCTAAGATTTGTATCTCCACAGAGGAAAAACCAAGGTGTAATTTCTCCCGAAATTGCAGTTTCTAGTTATTATTATGCAATGGTTTCTCCGCGTTTTTTCGGCGCGCCGCGCAGCCCGAACCGTACCACCGATCGGCACCATTCAAGTATCGACACGACCGGAATTTTTGCGCGACGATGGGAATTTTTCAAACGACCCCGAAAAATTTTCCGTTCGCCCGTAAACGGCGATTTTCCGATTTTTAAAAACTTTTTCAAAACGCTACTTGTCCTACAATTTTTGACCAAATCACATAATTTGGACATCAAAAATTCCGGGACGGTGGGGGGCATAAAGATTGTATACAGAATTTGGAAAAAATTTACGGTTCCTCGGATATTTGCCAAAAACTATCCCATTCATTTCTAATGGGAGAATTTCCCATTCACTTCCAATGGGATTTCCATTGGAATTTACATCATTGATGCCATTGACGGCCATGCATGTCGAATCTATTGATGCCAATGTACTTGGATTCAATTGATTATATGGATGTCGATGCCATTGACGGCCATGAACGTCCAAAATTTTTCCCATTCATTTTCAATGGGGAAAAAACTACATTTCCCCAAATCAACAGAAAATGACCAGATATCAATAGGACGTGTCCCCCAAACGTCCCCAACTCCATTGACGCTTATAGGGGGTGCTGCCATTGACGGCCATGGACGTCCAAAATTTTTCCCATTCATTTTCAATGGGGAAAAAACTACATTTCCTCAAATCAACAGAAAATGACCAGATATTAATAGGACGTATACCCCAAACGTCCCCAACTCCATTGACGCTTATGGTGGGTGCTGCCATTGACGTCCATGGACGTCCAAAATTTTTCCCATTCATTTTCAATAGGATTTTTTTTTTTTTTTCCCAAAATCAAAAGAAAATGACTAGATGTCAATAGGACGTGTCCCCCAAACTTCCCCAATTCCATATATGCTTATGGAGGGTGATGCCATTGACTTTCGGGGACGTCCAAACTTCCCATTCATTTCCAATGGCATTTCTTCATGTTTGTTCATTCTATTGATGCCAATGTACTTGGATTCCATTGATGCTTATGTAAGTTGAAACCATTGACGTCCATGGACGTCCAAAATTTTTCCCATTCATATTCAATGGGGAAAAAACTACATTTCCCCAAATCAACAGAAAATGACCAGATATCAATAGGACGTGTCCCCCAAACGTCCCCAACTCCATTGACGCTTATAGGGGGTGCTGCCATTGACGTCAATGGATGTCCAAATTTCCCATTCATTTCTAATGGCATTTAATCATGTTTTTTCATTTTATTGATACCAATGTACTTGGATTCCATTGACGCCTACGTAAGTTGATACCATCGACGTCCATGGACGTCCAAAAATTTTGCCATTCATTTTCAATGGGAATTTTTTTTTCCTCCAAATCAACAGATAATGACTAGATATCAATAGGACATGTCCCCCAAACTTCCCCAATTACATTGACGCTTATGGAGGGTGCTGCCATTGACGGACATGGACGTCCAATTCTCCCAATCTTTTCTAATGGCTTTTACTTTGTTTAGTGCCATTGACTGGCATTATTGTCCATTCTATTGATAGACCTGAGTGGGGCTAAGATTTGTATCTCCACAGAGGAAAGACCAAGGTGTAATTTCTCCCGAAATTGCAGTTTCTAGTTATTATTATTATTCAATAATTGTTGACGTTTTTTTCGGCGCGCCGCGCAGCCTGAACCATACCTCCGATCGGTACCGTTCAAGTATCGGCACGACCGGAATTTTCGCGCGACGATGGGAATTTTTCAAACGGCCCCGAAAAATTTTCCGTTCGCCCGTAAACGGCAAATTTCCGGAAAAAAAAAAAAAGTTTCAAAACGCTACTTGTCCTACAATTTTTGACCAAATCGCACAAATTGGACATCAAAAATTCCGGGACGGTGGGGGGCATAAAGATTGTATACAGAATTTGGAAAAAAATTACGGTTCCCGGGATATTTGCCAAAAACTATCCCATTCATTTCTAATGGGAAAATTTCCCATTCATTTCAATGGGATTTCCAATGGAATTTATATTGCATTGATGCCATTGACGGCCATATATGTCGAATCTATTGATGCCAATGTTCTTGGATTCAATTCACTATATGGATGTCGATGCCACTGACGGCCATGGACGTCCAAAATTTTTCCCATTCATTTTCAATGGGGAAAAAACTAAATTTCCCCAAATTAACAAAAAATGACCAGATATCAATAAGACATGTCCCACAAACGTCCCCAACTCCATTGACGCTTATAGGGGGTGCTGCCATTGACGTCCATGGACGTCCAAAATTTTTCCCATTCATTTTCAATGGGAATTTTTTTTTTTTCCCCAAATCAACAGAAAATGACCAGATATCAATAGGACGTGTCCCCCAAACGTCCCCGACTACATTGATGCTTATAGGGGGTGCTGCCATTGACGTCCATGGACGTCCAAATTTTTTCCCATTCATTTTCAATGGCAAAAAAAAAAATGCTCCCAAATCAACAGGAAATGACCAGATATCAATAGGACGTGTACCCCAAATGTCCCCAATTCCTTTGACGCTTATGGAGGGTGATGCCATTGACGTCCATGGACGTCCAATTCTCCCATTCATTTCTAATGGCTTTTACTTTGTTTCGTGCCATTGACTGGCATTATTGTCCATTCTGTTGATAGACCTGAGTGGGGCTAAGATCTGTATCTCCACAGAGGAAAGACCAAGGTGTAATTTCTCCCGAAATTGCAGTTTCTAGTATATATATATTTCTGTCTCCATCCATGTACCCGTTTATAATGCGCACCATGAGTTTACAAGTTGATTTTGGGGAAAAAAAGTGCGCGTTATATTGGGGAATTACGGTATATGTATATATATATATATATATATATATATATGTATATATATATATATATGTATATATGTGTGTGTGTGTGTATATATTAGTGATGCACGATAATGCATTTTTCAACCGATACCGATAACCGATAATTTCCTCCTCATTCCAACCGATAACCGATATTGTCAAGCCGATAATTCTATTAAAAGATTTATGTAAAATTTTAAAGTATACACAAAAGAAAATATTACTGTGCAAAAATATAATTTATTGCTCTTTTTTCACCATAAAGTATGAACAAGTCGTCAATTCAAACATCTAAATAATGACAGATTGTCTGACATTGTGTAATGGTAAACCTTTGGCAACAATTACTTACAGAGTAAATACCTAAGTTGCACAAAAATGCGTTTAAAAGTAAGCCATTCCTAACATATATAACATTAATCCGCTGCAAAACACACCTCCTTAAAACTAGTCAGTTTTAAGTGTAAATCTATTGGCAATAAGTGAAATTATCTGCCATCGCTTCAAGTGTATTTCTCTCAGATTTCTTGGAAGAAAAATAGCTAGCTGAAAATAATCTTAACAGCCTTGTTTTAAGCAATACATTATTATACTTAATCCTAAAAAAAAAAAAAAAAAAACTTGAAGAAGGAAAGATTTTGAATAATATTTGTGGCTACAGAATATTGATTTAAGAATTTGATTATCTACTGTGACTGTAATTGAGCAGAGAAATAAGTTAAATAATTTGAAAAGTGATTGCTAATGTTATATGCTTTGTTGCACACTGTGAAAATGATTATCTCAAAAGAGCGAGATGTCATGTACCCATTCTGCAGCGCTTTGTTTACATTTGCGGCTTTGACGACATTTGCGTTACAGCAGCTAAACTGCTACACGGCAGTACTGTTTGGATGGAGTTGGAGCTCGCACCCGCGTGCGTGTTGTTTTGTGCCTGAGTTTTATTAAACCGAAAATAAAGGCAGCGTTACAAAGTCATCTGACCGCTCGTCATTTCACATTCTGAATGCATTCTTGACTGGCTGACTTCGTTTTCTCCATGTTTAAATTATCTTATAACCACTGTGCCGTCATGATAAGCTTGCTTACCAGACAACACTTTTTCATGAAGAATGGTGGTCGTATAAACTGCATTATTTCTTTTATCCAGGGCTTTGGTTACCGGGTCATTAAGGTAAAAAAAAAAAAAAAAAAAAAACGTGTCTCGTCTCGGCGGCGGCAGCAGCTACATTCGTACCGGATAATCCACCCGCCCCGGCCGGTTCGCCACGGCGTATTCGGGTCCTGGCTCTGCTCGCACGCCGTGGGGGAACGCTCAAGAAACCGGGGTGTTCGCCGGAGGTCCAGAGGCCGGGGAACCGGGCTCGGCCCGCCCCGCCTATGGCGAGGCGGCCTGGCGGACTGGCCAGAGCGGCGGGCTCCGTCGGAAGACGGCTACTTGCTGACTATCGGTCTCCAGTAGTGCCGGTGTTTAGCCTTAGATGCGAATTTACCACCCGCCTTGGGCTGCATTCCCAAACAGCCCGACTCTGTATCGTCACAAGCCCTGTAGTTTAACTTAGTGTTTACAATAGCTTTAGCATTCCTGCTAGCAGCAGCCTCATATTTGTTCCAAAATTCTTTGTGATGCAGTTTTAAATGGCTGCTGGGTTAGTGGTTTTGAATGAGGACGCGTTCTTTCTGCCTCGTGGAACTTCTACGGTACATGTTTTGCAGATGGCGAGAGCGTCGTTTTTTTAGTAACAGCCGCCATAATATTCAACTACTTCTTGTCTTGTAACTCCGCCTCCTCAACCCCTCCTCCCTCAGGGGCTTCAGAGAGGGGAGGGGTTGAGGAGGCGGCGTGCTGAATTCTTCGGTTGCGCACATTTGGAGGAAAAATCAACTATATAATTATCGGATTGCATTATCGGTTGAATTTTTTGATTATCTGGATTATCTGTGTGACATCATAATTGCCATTATCGGCTGATAATTATCGGTGACCGATATTATCGTGTATCTTTAGTATATATATATATGTATATGTATATACCGTGGGGAGAACAAGAATTTGATACACTGCCAATGGGAAAACCCATATTATATGTATATTGTATTGTATACTGTATATTAGGGCTGTCAAAATTATCGCGTTAACGCGCGGTAATTAATTTTTTAAATTAATCACGTTAAAATATTTGACGCAATTACCGCACATGTCCCGCTCAGACAGTATTCTGCCTTTTGGTAAGTTTTACAGCGAGGCTTTTTGTGCTGTCTAACAGCGAACTCTTGTGGTCCCTTTGCGACATGGTTTATTGTTTTCTTGCCAGTTCAATATGGCTGCACGACGTCTCGGGCTGACGCCTACGTTGTAATGTTGTGCTTATATGATCCTTGGACAAGATTTGTCCGTAAGTATGGTTGTTGTAAAGAATGTACATATTATGTTAGTAAGCGAAATGTTATATTTTTTGTATGAGACGCTTTTTGTTTATGTTTAGTGAACCTGTATAGCGTGCTAAGCTAACGTTGTTGCTAATGCAATGCTTGTGTACTTTTTTTTTGTAGTTTTACGACGGTCTAAAGAGGACAATGGTTTGAGGCCATTTTATTAATAAATCAGTCGTTCACTAGCTGTCTAGCTTTGGAAAAAGTAGACGCTTCGGAGTGAGGACAGCATGGACAGATTTAAATGACAGTAGAGTGAAATGCCCACTACAGTCCTTATGTACCGTATGTTGAAAGTATATATCCATCTTGTGTCTTATCTTTCCATTCAAGCAATTTATTTTACAGAATATATATATAATTTACAGAAAAATATGGCATATTTTATAGATGGTTTGAATTGCGATTAATTGCGATTAATTCCGATTAATTAATTTTTAAGCTATAATTAACTCGATTAAAAATTTTAATCGTTTGACAGCCCTAATATATATATATATATATATATATATATATATATATATATATATATATATATATATATATGTATATATATATATATATATACCGTAATTTCCCGAATATAACGCGCACTTTTTTCCCCCAAAATCAACTTGTAAACTCATGGTGCGCATTATAAACGGGTACATGGATGGAGACAGAAATATATATGTATTACATATATATATAAACCGATTTTTTTTCATTGACACGGCCACGTTGTGTTGAAGAAACGTATGCGGCGACCCGTTGCCGACCATTACGGTACGTGACGTCACCGTTTTGTTTCTGTAATACTTCACTCTAATCGGCCAAATGATTTCGTCTGTGTTAAATTCTGCTTTTTTCACTCTTCATAAAGCACATAATTTAGTTTCTTGAACTCATTTGAGTCGACGTTTATTGTAGCTCCGCAATTCGGACCATTACAAATGTAAGTACACACACTTCCTGTGTCCGTCATCTATATCGATCCCTCGGGAAACTCAAACCCAAATAACAATAGTTCCTTTTACTGTCGTGTTGACAGCTATGAGCTCTCACGGATTTCCGACTTACGTTCTCACTTTCATTTTACCGTATCAATCCATGGAAGAAACATTTATTCATCATGAGGAAACGAGCAAGTTATACAGCAGCCTTTAAAAGAAAAGTCACATCTGTTTTGTTTTCTCCTAGATTCTGGTAAGTTGGAGAAGTTGTCAAATCATATTATTACCGTAAATATTGTCAGTTTACGGTAATGTTTTGAACTACCAATGTGCTATGCTTGTGCTGTGTTTCACCAGTCAGTAAAATGACATCTCTGTATCTGTACACAAGCTCTGTTTTCTTCCAAAATTAGGGTGCGCGTTATAAACGGGTACAATAATTTTCCCTAGATTTTACAAGTAAATTTGGGGTGCGCATTATACACGGGTGCGCCTTATATTCGGGAAATTACGGTATATATATATATATATATATATATATATATATATATATATATATATATATATATATATATATATATGGACAGTATCATTCAACAGGCCTGAATGATACTGTTCGAGTTCAATCAACTGTTTAAGTTGTTGTTGGTAGCGTTTGAAAGCTTAGGTTTAAAGAAATTCTAAATATCCATCTTGCCTCCTCTGGTGTAGTTTTGGCTAAGCAAAGCAAAGTCTCCAAGGTGCTAGTCACATGATCTGTTCGAAAAATGATTTTGACCCATTATGAAAACTGTACATTGTAGGATTTTTGTTCATTTCATTAATTTTTGTTGTTTTATTGCTTTACAACCTTTATAGAAAACATTTTAATGGCTAGGTCTTTATTTCAAAGGGGAAGTTCAGAATTTTTCACATTCGGCTTAATCTTGGAGTTAGCGGGGATTTAATTAGTCGTTGGACTTTATTTAAACAAATTTCGTGCAGTTTGTCAGTTATTTGTTAGTTTTAGGGCTCCCGAATGGCTAAGCTAGGGCGAGTCAATGGTGGTTGAAATCAACTCCATCGACTAATTAAACCCCCGCTAACTCACAAAGATTAAGCCTTATGTGAAAAACTCAATTACACGCGATGACATTTTTCTGTTATTTTTTTATGTTGAGGCAGCAAAAGGAGAAAAATTGGTAAAAAGTAATTGATAAGTGACTTTTAAAGTAACTTAGTTACTTTGATAATAAAGTAATCAGTGAAGTAACTAGATTACTTTTTTGAGGTGCAATCAGTAATCGGTAATTAAATTTTTTAAGTAATCCGTTACAACACTGATGGTAGCATATAGATATATTCTCCTATCAAACTCAACAGTTCTTTTGGCTTAAAATACAGCAGTTTATTTATAAGAGGGGGGCAAGAGCAGAAACTGCTTTTTCAGCCTTGTGTGTGTTTTCCGCCATGTTTGTACCGTATATACACAGTGTGGAGCAGAAGTATTTGTACCTCTTGTGATTTTGCAAGTTCTAATCTAAAAAAAAAAAAAAAAAAAAAAAAACGGACGTCCTGTCCCCTTTGCCGAAAACCAGCTCCAAAGCATGAGGTTTCCACCCTTATACTTCGCAGTAGGGATGGTGTTCTTGGGATTGTACTCATCCTTCTTTTCCTCCATATATGACGAGTAAAGTTTGCACTAAAAAGTTCTACTTTGGTCTCATCTGACCACATGACCAGTCTACATCATTCAGATGGTATCTGGCAAACTTCAGACGGCCCTCAAGGGTACTGGCTCAACAGGGGAACATTCTGAGCAATGCATGATTTAACCCATTGCACCGTAATGTTGTACTGATGGTAGCCTTCAAAACTGTGCATTCAGCTCTCTTCAGGTCATTGACTAGCTCCTGCCGTATAGTTCTAGGCTGACCCCTCACTTTTTCTCAGAATGAGTGATGCCCCATGAGGAGAGATTTTACATGGCGCCCCAGTCTGAGGTAGATTATCAGTCGTGTTAAGCCTTTTCCATTTTCTAAAAAACTGATGCAACTGTTGATTTATTCTCACCAAGCTGCTTTTCAGTTGTTCAATAGCCTTTTCCAGCTTTGTGGAGCTCAACAATTTTTTTCTCTGGTGTCTTTTGAAAGCTCTCTGGTCTTGCCCATGGTAGTAGTTAGACTATGACTGACTGTGGGGTGCACATGTGACAATAATGAGCTCAAACGGGTGGTAGATGGGTGGTTACCCATGGGGTAAAGGTGGACTATTTTAAGTTAGACTAACAACTCTTTGAGTGTCATAATTATTATGGAATCCCAAGGGTACAAATACTTATGAACCCCAGGAATTTACAAATAAATTATTTTAAAAATCATACAATGTGATTTCTGGATTTTTTTTATTTATTTATTTATTTATTTTTAGATTATGTCTCTATGAGTGGAAATGCATCTATGATTTAATTTTCAGACCTCTACCTATTTTCTAAGGGGGTGAACTTGCAAAATCACAAGGGTTGCAAATACCTCTGCTCCTCACTGTATATATATGGCGGAAAACACAAAGCTGAAAAAGTAGTTTCTGCTCTTGCACCCCTCTTTAAAATAAACTGCTATATATTAATCCAAAAGAACTCTTGTGTTTGATTGAACAATATGTCTACATGCTGCCACAGCAGTTTAATGGCGCATTCAGCCCCTAAATTGTTTTTTATTTGTCCGTTTTACCCTGGAGACCCCCGTTTACAGACACCGCGCAACCGCTTTTGTTTCAACCCAGCCATAAAAAGTAGGTAAGTGATTATATTTATTATTCAAAATGTCTATCAATTTTAGCTTTGAATCATTAATCGATATCTATTATTTAGTATATATATGTCCCAATATATGACTGTCCCGATTACACGAGTCTGAATCATCTGATTTTGAGAACCTGTTGAGTCCCGATCAGTTATCGGGACTCTTTTTTTTGGGGTTCCAAATATGTTATATTTTAGTATCTTTGACAATGCCATTGTATTTCTGGATTATTTTGTTACATTTTAGCCCTTAAAAAGTACAAAAATAAATAAATAATGAGGCCTGAATGATGTTGGAAAAAATTAACATCGCAACATATATTGCTAAGGCTCCACACTTACTTTTTGCATCGGTTGTACCTTTTTTCTTCAGGTGCGCCAACACAGAATGTAGGCGCACAGAAATGTGAGGTGGACGTGCTAAAGACTGTCCCACCGTGCAGCCAAGCTGTACAGCCTGCGTTTGATACTTAAAGTTAACGATGATTGACAGGTCTGTAGCTTTAATCTAGCGAGAGAAGGCTCAGTAGAGCCACAATCAGAGGCGCAAATTTGTCAAATACCACTTTTCGTTCTCAGCCTTGCTGCAAAATTATTTTTCAAACGAGTGATGGGTAATCCCTGATCAGATTACTACTCAAAAGTAACTGTGGCAAAAAAAAAAAAAGACATAGCTGGTACTAATATCAACAGTACAGTGCACTGGCACAACAATAGACAACATGCCTAAACAATGAGGGACACATTAAATTGATTTGGTGATACAAAATAACAATAGAAAATAGCAGCAAAAAGAATTGTTGATATTTACTGCACGTAGAATTCAAAGACCTCCTCAAATGTTTGTCACAGTTTGCCATCCCTGTGAGGATTGTGGTTGTTCTGTAATTGGCGTATTGTTGTTTTTGTGTTTTCCCATTGCCATACTTACAGTCAGCGACCTGCATCTCCAAGCACACAAGAGGCCATTCAGGGCATGCTGTCAATGGCAAATCTGCCATCGTCAGATAATTTGCAGCAGCAGTGGAGCAGCAATCACTCAAGAAACAGTAGTCAGTCAAAGGACATCTGCAGCATGCAAAATTCGCTGACCAGCAAGAAGGCCACAAGAGGAGTTCAAATTGGCCGCACCAGCAATAACAAGCAGTTCACTAAACGCTTCTTGACGAAACCTCAGAAGAGCAGCAGTATTGAGACTATCGATTATGATGACCAGGATCACATGGATGCATGCTTCAAAGACTCAGATTATGGTAAAATCCAAAATAAATGTATTTCTCTGTTTTGTCTATTGTCATTTTATGCGAATAGGCCAGTTATTTTTAGCAATGGCTCAAAATTGTGTTGGCTAAAATTGTATGTTGCTTCTTTTTTTAGTTTATCCATCATTGGAGTCAGAGGAGGACAATCCTGTTTTTAAATCCAGATCAAAAAAACGGAAAAACAGCGATGATATACCATACAGTCCAACAGGTTTTTTCAGCTTGTGATAACGTTCTACTTACTATTTTTTCTGCTGTTTAAGTATTTCTTTCAATCTTTTCGCAGCTCGCATAGTACCCTCAGTTCCTCGACAGGGAAGGCCTGCAAGAGAAGGCGCACGTGTTGCCTCCATAGAAACCGGCCTGGCTACTGCTGCAGCAAAGCTATCTCATCAGGTGTGTAAACTCAAGGTAATTTAATCATATACTTGAAGCAGATGTAATAGGCAAAACAATTACAACAGGAGGAGCGACAAAAAACAAAGAAGAAAGTCATCAAAAAGAAGACGACACTAGTAGAGGAGCCACCAAATGTCTCTCAAGATGTTAGCTCGTCAGACCACAATGAGGACTCACAGGATGGCGACCTCACAGACCATGAGCTGAATAGCGAAACAATCAAGTTGCCAGCAGGGTCGCAGCCCATGGCACCAGGAGTGTTTCTCAGCCAAAGGACAACATCAGTGTCTTCTCCGAAGCGTAACTCTACTGGCGCCAATAGCCATCCGATAACAAAAGGGGATCGTGGTGTTTCTGCAGATGTTAAAGGTGAGTTACTGAAAGGATGCACAGTGCGTGCAAATTAATACCTTCTTCTCGCCTAAAGAATGAAGCAGAATTCTGCTGCCAGTATTATAGGTGCAAAAAGCACATGTTTATTTGCAGTGTAACGGTACACACAAGTCACAGTTCGGTACGTACCTCGATACAGGGATCACGGTTCAGTGAGGTTTGGTACAACAGGAAAAACCAAACGTTTTTTTTAATCACAGCATTTTAAAGTTAAAGTGTGTTTTATTGGCTAAGTCAAAACAACAACAAAAAACAGCTGTTATCAAAGTGCAAACCAGACAGAAGAAAAAATCAAACTTGTGAATTTGTGTTTTTATTGTTCTAACATTCTGTAATTCACAGTTTATGTGCAAAAATAGACAACTCATCCTTTTTTTGCAGGAATGGACTGAGGTAAGGTAGCACTCACCAGCTGGCAACCTTGGTAACTTTTTTATTACAATAAGACACTACCATTTTCAATGTTGTATTACATACAGTTAACTCTAAACCATTATCAGTGAACATACACTCTGACATAAGATATATTTTTATATTGGCTAAATAACTGATGATGATGAACCTTGGCTTAAAAAAAAAAAAAAAAAAAAAAACGATTGCTTCAACACTGTCTGGTGTAGCGAAGGTGAGGCATACACAGAAAAGTGCATGGTGCCTAGAGTAAAACATCATGACGGCAGTTTCCTTATATGAAGCTGTATGAGTGCTGCAGGTTTTGGTAAGCTTTATTTAATTGATGTAATCATGAATTCGGGGACATACTGTTGTATTTTAAAAGCTAAGATGCTACCAACACTCCATGCCTGTGGTCGTCATTCAGTTTTCCAACATGACAATGACCCCTGGTACACTGCCAATGTCACTGTAGCATTTGTTCAGAAGAACAGTGTCAGAGTGATTCATTGGCCAAGTATGTCTCCTGATCTGAACCCTACTGTGGGGGAATTCTGAAGATACAAGTGGAGCGTCACTCTCTAACTCTACAACATAGGTCATTCTTAAGAATCGAACAAGATGTTTTCATTGGTCATAAACTGCTTCATTCAATTACTTGAAGACTTGCTACGTCCTTAAAAGTCATGGAGATCATACAACATACTAGATATGGCAGTTCATGTTAAGGGTGTATTCACTTTTGCACCAACCAGTTTTAATAAAATGGTTAGTTTTGTTCTATCAACAACCCGTTTCATGGTACGAGTCAACAAGCAGTGTACAAAGTTATGTTAAAGTTCTGTTTAAAAAGTTATGTTTAAATGAGAATGGCTGTTCTGGTCTTAATTGAGATATTGCTTGAAACCTTACTTTCCAAAGAAGGTGCACTCAATTATGATGTGTACTGTACAAACAAACAACCATTTACCCTGACATTGACACCTACAACTGAGTCTTCACCAGGGGTGAAAGTGGCTAGAATTTCTTGCCAGAACTCCCTAACATAAAGTTCGGCACAGAGCCCTTTGTTTTTTTTTTTTTTTTTTTTGTTTTTTTTTGTGTGTGTGTGTGTGGGGGGGCGGCGGCTTAAACCTCCTAAAACCACCAAAATGCAAGAACTTTTGGCACAGGTATAAATATAACACACAATAAAAGACAACAGGTTTCACAGTGGTTAGCACATTCCCCTCACAGTTCTGATATCAAGGGTTCAATCCCGGGCTCCGGCCTTCCAGTGTGGAGTTTGCATGTTCTCACCATGCCTGCGTTGGTTTTCTCCTGTTGTGTGTGAAAGCAGGGCTATAAACAGGGCAAGCTGGAGATGGCTAAATTAAACTGAAAACATAACGAAATTAAAATGTCAATCATTACGTTCGGGTCGGGCCGGGGTTCTCGCTAAATTTTTAAAATAAATATATATTTATATGCGTATACCAAAACGATGTATGGATGTTAAACAAAGGAATACCTGTTATCAAATAAAGAATTTGGATAAAAAAGACTGTATGGTCATTGCAGAGCCAGAGCGTGCCATGCGCCCTCTTTTTACTCTTTCTCCTCTGCGATGCAAAACCGCATCCGTTTATTTACATTTTACAAACTTTTCCAGCGTTATTTCGTTGTGTAAATGCATTTAAAATGATCATAAAAATTAAGCATTAAGAACATTAAGAAAAGTTGCATTTTTTTTTCTGCCAACTGAAACTTTGTTACAAAAGACAGGCTTTAATGCACAGGCATTGTCACCAAATGTGATCACGCAAAATGAAACCAGTCCGTTTTTCCAAGCAGCAAGCAGTGATCTGTCCAGGTCTGACTGGAGTATCCCTTCCCTCTCCTCCTCACAAATAATACATAGAATTTTGAGGTGGTTTTCTCGGGCTTGGGCCTAGAAATAAAATATAAAATTGTGTTTTTTTTTTTTCCGGGCTCAGGCCTACAAATAAAACATAACATTGTGGGTTTTTTCGGGCCTGCAAATCAAGTTAATTGATCGGGCTCGGGCGGGTCGGGTCAGGCTGGATTTTTTTAGGCCCGATCTTACCTCTTTATGACCTTAAATTGGTTACAGTTACACGTCAGGGAACGCTCCCTCCGGAACAAAACACGACAGGATTTGACCAACATTGTGACAATGCTGACCAAAAATGACGTAATGTCCAGGTTATAAAATCGCCCAGCAGCCTTCCACGCACAGAGAGTGCCAGTGGGCAACACAGGACAAGTCTGTGAAAGCGTCCAACCGGCTTCATTCTCGGAATCTATTCATCCATGAAAGCAATGACGAGAGTAAATCCTGCGTTACCTTATACGGGAAATTCCCTGATAATATGTGTGAAAAGGGCTACAGGCAATGCGACTTGTCAGATAGAGAGAGACGCTGGGGAGGACTACGTAGAATAAATAAATAATAAAAATCAGTGGAAATGGATGACACTAAGCAAGCTTGTATTGTATTGTTAACACTTGTGTATGTAAATCTGACATTAGTAGATTGTTCTTAGTGGAGATGCGTCTGTGGCAACTTGGCAGGTTTTGTTTTTTTTAAACATTGGGTTTTGACAGTTGCCGTCATATTTTCGGGATCAAAGCACCGTATGCCGGAACGGCATTCCGCCATCGTATTTCATGGCGGAATGCCGATCCGGTGCGTTCCGGTCCACTTTCACCCCTGGTCTTCACCCAGCCCAGTACACACAGTTTTTAAAATACAGGTATAGTGCCCAAGTTACAAACGAGTTCTGTTCCTACGCTGGCGATGTAACCCAAATTTCCGTTTGAGTCGGAATTAACCCTTTATGTACCCCCGAATCTCAAAATAACTATCCAAAAGTATTGTATTTTGTTTAATGATTGAGGACAAACTGTCCTCTGGTGAGAAACTGACTCAGATGTCTGACATGGATGTTTTATTGTTAAAACGTGTTTCATTTAGAACAGGGTTGTCCAAACTTTTTGCAAAGGGGGCCAGATTTGGTGCGGTAAAAATGTGGGGGGCCGACCTTGACTGACGTCATTTACGTAGAACAATATATTCAAGCAAATTTTAGCAAGCCATTCTTTGTGTCACATTTGCTTCATTATTTTTTTAAATTATTAATTTCAACAATCTCGCAACTAGCCTTTGTGGCGTACTCTTTTGACTCTCGGGCTCTTGCGAAATATTGCTGCTGTGAAGTTAAACTAGCTTCAAGTTGCTTCAATTTCTCGCTCCGTATCTTCCCTTTAATCTTGTCGTACATGTCAACGTGTCTTGATTGTTGATATCGCCTCACACTGAACTCTTTAAAAACAGCGACTGTCTCTTTGCAAATGAGGCAGACACAGTTGTTGCGCATTTTAGTGAAGAAATACTCCAATTTCCAACTATCCTTGAAGCGTTGGCCGTCGCATAGTCAACTTTGTTGTTTTTGTTGATTGTCACCGTTTTAGAATATTGGGAGTAAAGGGTCACACACATGTTGCTTAGAGTGCTGCTGCCTTTTAGTTGGTAAATGAGGAGCAGCATTTAGTGTGTAAGCTACTTCATATGCTGGTAGCAGTACTGCTGACCAGTTTATTAAGTCTGTGTGTGGGCCAGACATTATTGATTTTATGACAGAGGCTGGGGGCCGGATGAAATTTGTCCACGGGCCGCATTTGGCCCCCGGGCCGGACTTTGGACATGTCTGATTTAGAACATAAGTGTACATATTTGTGTTAAAATTGTAAGAGGTGAAGAAAGTAAAAAGCTTCAAAAAGCACAATGGCCTTGTTCTCTATCTATAAAGCTGAACAACTCCACGTTTGGTGAGGACAGAACATGTCACATTAATTAAGTAAAGTAAAAAAATAAGATACTGTGAGGTACAATTAGGTACTGTATATACGACTAAAAAAAATTGACCGGAGACAAAATAGCGGACGAGACTCCGGCGTCGAAAATGTGAAATCGCGTCAAGTCGAGTACATCGTAACACAGGGACTACCTGTATGGGAGGAAACTAGAATAACTGCAGTTTAAAAATCTAAATTAAAAAAAGTACAGGGAAAACATGCAAGGTGAAACCAAGGGGTCTATTTGTATGCGGGTTTAATGAAAATTAAAGAGTCTATTAATTCTGTAATAGGGGAAATACTGGGCATTCTGTTGCACAAAGGACGGACATTCAAATCCGAGAAAAAGGAGAAACAAGAACAAAAACTATTAATTTGAGAACTGATCTTACATGCTCGGGAGAGGGTTTTACCAAATGAACTTCAAGACTTCTCTGTCGCCTCCCTCTTTAAAAGCCACAAGCCATTTCATTTCCTCATTTATTCAGAAGGCAAGTTATGGGGAAGCCTATTTACAGGGTTCTTAAGTGTCCCTGAAATCCTTGAAAATGCTTGGATTTTACTGTCGTGTTTTCAAGGTTGCTTGAAAAATGCTTGAATTTATGCATAAGGTCCTCGAAAATGCTTGGAAGTGTCAGGCGCACAAAATTTCTCAGCACACTGTCTAAAAATATAAATTATTAAATGAAGGAAAGTAAAATAAATTTGCTTCATTGCTGCTACACGCTCGTTCTGAAGTTGCCTTCTGTTGAAATCCTACATCGCATCATCGCTCCCAAGAGTACAGTGCATTTGTGTCCATGCGTAAGTAGTTTGGAGTTAAATCAAGCGAACAGTATACAAATATAGTAGTATTTAAATGCATACGTACATGTGCATTTGCTGTGGTTTAGTACAATACTATTATCGCATGACCAGGTCCTCTGTCAATTTTTTCGCAACCTCCACACCCCTTCTGCAAGTCGCCATTTTAATCCGGCTGGGAGCCATTTCGCTCAGCTTTGTCGCCACTAGAACACATCCTACTCACTTGGCTCTCGATCGACTACCCTTGTTGCACAAGAAAACTGCCACTTACCTTAGTAGAGATTGTTATAGCCTTGTAAAGAGCTTAGCTAGTTTTGGCGAGAGCAAAATAGTTTTTTGTTGTTGTTGTGAAATACAGTTCCACACAAACTTACATCGAGATATAATGTACCTTAGCAACTGGAGCAGTGGAACCATTCTTCCAGTGTCCAAACTTGCCAAGAAAGCGCATGTATCAGGGGTTGCTCGACCACGACTTGTGTTTCTAAAAATGTGTTAGTTTTCGTCTATTTATTCGACGAAATTTTATACAAATTTGATTTCGTTTTAGTCGACAGCTATTCAAAATGTTTTCCTCTGTAAAAATCAGAAATTTTAGTCCCAAAATAGATAAAGATTTCCAACAATTTCGAATGAACAATGACAGACAAGCACATATTGGAGCGTCTACAACAGAGGTCCGGGAACCTTTTTGGCTGAGAGAGCCATGAACACAGAGGTTGCGCTAGACTTTTTCGTTGTCTGTCATTTTGACTGACAGGGTCACAAAAATCCGGTCATAATCTATTTTTACCCGTCACTTAAATTTTTTAAATGATGATAATGACATTGTGGTGACCCTTTGTTTGGCATAATTCACCTTCCGTACTTGTGTGTCCATTTGGCCGAGCGCGTTAGCTACACAGTCACGTGACAGAGACACTTAAGAGCCGCGCGCGTTCTGGCTTGAATAGAGAGTTCACAGAGAGCAGCAGAGCTACAGCGGCTGGACACAGCAATTCGAGCTAACAAGACTCTTAACATTGCATACCGCTTCAACATATTCCATAGTATTTAGTTTTCATTCATTTTAAATTAATATTCTGTCCGAACAAGTTTAACAGAGAATCCACACCGTGCCATCACACATCAAGCAGATGAATATGTAACTTTTTCTCCACAGTGACAAAAACAGCTGACTGTGGCCCCAGTAGGTAGGCTACATTATGGAACAATGAAATTAACAGTTCACCTGCTGTGGCCTGAACGGAGTCTTACACCTTCCTCCTGGTGCCCATGGACTTGAATTGCGTGCCCGCTTGTGCAGTCCCTGTTTTTTCACCTCTTTTATCAACACCATCATCGTTTTGGGGCTTTTTGAAGAAACTTCGGACACTCCGTTGCCTTGACATTTTTCAGAGTAAGGCCAACGACGTCATGCATCAAGAGAGACAATAGCTAATTAATATGCTCACTCGCCACCCTGTGGTCTGGGGTGTGAATTGCAACCTGTCAAAATGACAGGTGGACTTCAGTTTTTTCCGTCACCGTTTTAAAAAATCGGTCAACGACGGAAAATATTCGGTTAACGCGACCGCTGCATGAACACCACATATTTTTAAATGTAATTCTGTGAGAGCCATACAATATGTTTCAAACTAAAAATACAAGTAATATGTAACGGTACAATAAGTCTCTGAATTAGTTTTAATAACTCATGTAAATAATAATAAATAATTTCATTAAATAAGAAATAATAATTAAATAATCTAAAAAGTTATTTTAATATTTTGTTGTGTCCACAGATAGATATATAGATACAGATTTTTAAAATTTTTCATCTTATTTCATTGTGTTTGTGGAAAATATACACACAAATTTCAGCCTTAAAAGACTGTTGTACTTACGCTTTTAAACCAGCAGGGAGCAGTGTTCGCTTCTTGGCGTGCATGGGCAATAAATGTTTGCATTTTAGAGCGAATAAGAAATGAGCCGTCTTTGCAGCAATGCGAGACGGACGTTGTAAACAACTAGTATTTTTTTCTTGTTTCAGGTGAGAAAAAGAATATAATTTCACTGTGTATATTAGCGGATTGCTTTATTTTAGGATGATTGTGATGTGTCCTGTGTTAATATAGTTCAGAAATATGTTAATCGTTAAGTATGTTTATGTATGACTGCAGATGTGTTCGTAATGGCGAGCGGATGACAAGTGAATGCTAGTGTCTAAAATGCAGAAAAATGTTTTGTCACAAAAACTTGTATTTGTTTATTAATATAATTATAATAAATTATATAAGAATTATATAAGAATTCACATTTTAGAGCGAATAAGAAATGAGCCGTCTGTGTGCAGCAATGCGAGACGGACGTTTTTTTTTTTTCTTGTTTCATCTGTACAAGAAAAAACAAAATTAAATGTGTAGCAACAGACTGAAGCATTTAATCTCTGTCTGCACCACGCTACATATGCATAGCTATTATTTCAACCGACTGCCACAGGCATCATCAGACTTTTCAGACGTTCCTGTCCTGAATGTCGCCTGATCACTGGCTTGCCAATGGAAAAAATGTGAGCGCCCCTTACCAGTTGCTCTTTTTAACGCTTCCACTGTGGCACTTACGACCATTACATAACGAAACTTTTTTGTTTGTTTGTTTTTATTTTTTAATAATTGAAGATTTGTCTGCGAGCCAGGTGCAGCCGTCAAAAGAGCCATATCTGGCTTGCGAGCCATAGGTTCCCGACCCCTGGTGTACAAGGGCAATGCCAACTTTTTGATGACAATACACACTCAGCAGGAAAAGCACCTCATCATTTTCAATTAAAACCACCCGGAAGCCACAAACTGTAAAAAAAAATATATATATATTGTCCGAGCGTTTAACACTGGGAAGCCTAAGATTTGTTTTGCTCTCATTTACCAAACAAAACAGCTGAAAATGGGCTATTAGCTAAATGCTATTTCGCCAAAAGACTGTCCACAAGACATAGGGGCAGTTTACATGGCGACTCTGCGACACAAAGACGCAAAAACTGAGTTGCGGACTCGCCTCGCGTGCATATGGTGCCAGCAAAGACGGAAGGCGAAAAAGAAAAATTCTGAATCCTGCCTCCAAAGTGAAAGAATCCGATTGAGGGGGGCTTCCTCGCCATGCATATCAAAGGCTCCTGCCGCGTGAGACCGCGCTGTTAATGTCAGCACTCGTATTTCGTACATTGGGCGTGTGCAGCGCTGCTACTAAACATTAAAAACAGCAAATATGGCGGAATGCCAGCTTTAATTTACTGTTTTAATAGTATTTTTAAATTAAATATGTTGAACGTTTCAATTTTTGTGCCTTTTTGAACAAAACAAAAATGACATCGCTTCGAATGGGCGGGCATATTTTTTTCCGGGCTGAGGGAGCTTGGTGGGGTCAAAGTGCATCATTCTCTGTCGCCTGGTAAATCTGCACTGCCCCCTAGGACTTGGCATGAATACTACATCGTTTTCATGCTGAATTTCGACATTGTTCAAATGGAGACGCAAATGCAAATGCAAATTTGAATTTGTTCGTATTCTCAGAGAGTCACCATGTAAACTGCCCCTTACTGACCAGGTAAGCCAAGTGGCTCTGTTTTAGACTGACTAACACACAGCTAACAGCAGCTTACCTTACGTGTACGGAATTCGTCATCGGAATTAGACTGTTTTTCATTTTGTGTACTCATATATTTTCATTAGGGTTGTTCCGATCATGTTTTTTTGCTCCCAATCCGATCCCGATCATTTTAGTTTGAGTATCTGCTGATCCCGATATTATTCCCGATAAAAGACTACTACACTTTTCCTCACATTGTTTCCCACGATATTTCTAATCGTTGGGAGAGAGATTGTAAGGCTTTAGCCAATTAAAAAAAAGGCTCCAAAGGCTGCCAAAATTCACTCTACTCATTTAACGCTGCCTTTTAGCTCTATATATTGGTAAAACGGCGCCAATATAGATCGAACGCGACAATGCATGAGTGGGTCGTGCAGCGCATGCGTTAATTGCATTAAATATTTTAACGTGATAAATTTTTTTTTAATTAATTACCGCCGTTAATGCGATAAATTTGATAACCCTACCTTAAGCCTAAACTAAAGACTCTGGATGAGTGTAACAATTTATGTCTGTAATGTTAAATACAATTAGAAAACGATTTAATTAAATAATATATATATATTTTAAAAAGGCATGTCCCATATTTTTTTGCCGATTCCGATACTTTGAAAATGACGTGATCGGACCCAATCGATCGGGATGCCGATCGATCGGGACATCTCTAATTTTCATGATGTCGAACATACAGTACATGTTCCATCATCAACTGTGTCAACAATAGCATGAAAATCCTACAATGGAAGAAGAAAGTATTCACTGCATTCATCACTGCCTGTGTATGTTGCCATAACAAAACAACAAAACAAATCTTTCCAAACAAGCAAGATGGAGCGCAGCCTAAATCGAGTAGTACCTCCCTCAGCCAATACTTTTGTCCAGCCCATTTTTGGACTTTTATGTAAAATGATAATGATTTAATTATTTTTTCATTCTCTGGTGTGTTTTTCATTACGAGCAAAATAAATGAAGATGTTACTACCAAAGAATTTGTAATTGCAATCATTTTCTGGGAAAAATTGAGCATTATCTGACAGAATTGCGGGGGTCCCAATACTTTTGGCCAGCAGTGTACATCCTAAACACGCAGCACATCTCACATGAATGACACGCCCCAAACACTGCTCGTTATGTTTTAATCTCCGAAGTCATGTTTTTAGCTCGTCATCGTGACGTAACTAGAATTGCCACGAAAGTCAGAATTAACCCTTTAAGTACCCCTAAATACCCCCTTAAATCTCAAAATAACTATCCAAGAACACATTTATACATCATTGTACCGTCCTAGCCAAGTCGTTGGAGCTAATTCCTAGCTAGACAGCTATCTAAACTGTAATCTTTCCCCCTCTCGCACTCGGCTGCACGACTTCTTCATGGGGGTAAATACGCTTTTCTTCTTATGTGCGTGTGCGCTCCTCTTTGTGTGCGCAAATACGTTATTCTTCGTGTGTACATGCGCTCTTACTTACGAGCGGAAGTACTACCTGCTCTACGCTTCCTGCTGCAAAATAAAAGCATGCATCACAAAACTATAGTCAACATTATACTCAAATGCACATTTTGCCAATAGGCAGAACAGTCATTTTAACAAAACTAAGTAAAAACATTTTGTAAGTAACAAAGACAAAATGGATGACTATTTCTGTCAAAAATAATATTTTATTACTGCTTCTTGACTTACATGTAGTCTACAACTGTATCGATTATCAAATATGTTGGCAACTAATTTACTAATCTATTTTAATTCATTAGTTGTTGCAGCCTTCTAAGACGCCAGTAAGATGTCTAAGACAGTAAGATGTCCGAAAATTGGCAAAAATATGAATTGCTGTTTTCAAAGTAAAAGCAGATTTTTGTTCATGTCCTACTTTGACTTAACAAAAATACATTGAAGAAATCTGATATGTACAACTGAAAAGTTATATGCATGTTATAATTTCAAGAATTTCGACAAGTTTAGGGTTAAGAAGGTCCAAGAATAGTTGTCGCTTAATTTGCTAATTGATTAGTTGTCGATTAATCGATTAATTGTTGAACCTCTATTGCTCGAACTGTTAGCTACTTTAAATCAGGGCTAAAAATGCTATTGTGTATCAAAGCGTACAGTAACATAACTGCCCAGATAGTTCAAATTTCAACTCCTGCTTTTTATTTATTTATTTTTTTAATCATTATTTCCTGTTTCAATTGTTTTGGGTTTTGACTGTCTTGATAATTGAATGGGACTTTTATGTATCATTTTGTGTTTTGGGGATTTTCATGTGATGTAAATCACTTGTGCTATACAAAAAAATGCCTTGCCTTGCCTTTGTTTTATGTTTTTTTGTTGTTGTTGTTGGGTTTATTTTGACGGCACCAGACTGCATTTAGTTATTAGTTGTCAGTCATGAGTTTATGAGAGTGGATAATAAGGGTGTATGTTGCCTCTTTACCTCACTCCCGCAGACTTGAAAACACATTTGCACACTTTTCAAATGGATATTTTGAGTTACATTCTGCTGTCGTGATTTAATCACTTAAAAGAAGCAATGCAATGGGTAAATTTGTCTTATTAATTGTCTCACCTTGCTCTTTTTACAGCGAAGCGGCTAAAGAAAGGCATGGCAACAGCAAAACAGAGACTTGGAAAGATTTTAAAGATCCATCGAAATGGAAAACTCCTCCTGTAGCATAAAGGACTAAAGTCATGGACCCTCTTTTTTTCCTGATTACAAGAAAAGAAAAAGATGAAATGGCCTCTCCTTATACTTAACTTTGAGCTATTAAACTGTACATTACCTACTATAAATATGTTTTTTTTTTGTTTTTTTTTAAATAAAACATGTCTGATTTTACTACATTATAGTTATCTGGGGTTATAAAAGTACATTGCAAGCATTCCAATATTTCTTTGCATGTATTCAATTGCATATGTTCTCGGGTTTGGTCATTTTGAAGGGGATTTTTGTCCTTAATATTTCTTGTATAACATGTCAAATAGAAAGTGTGCATATCGCATTCTATCCTGCTGGACTTTAATGGACCCCCCACCTTTTTTTTTGGTGGCCCTAGTGAACTGTTTTTATTTTTTTGTTTGTTTTTCACGCCGACTATGGTCACCTATACAATATACGTTGCAATTTTTGCCACAACCTATTGACAATGGGAAATTCCATGAAATTATTGCCAAATATTGTTGTAGTGTTTTTCATTTACCAGGTAGATGGGGCAAAACCTGACCATTATTTATATTTGTCAAAGTACAGGCAGGAACCTTGTATGGGCCAAATTGAAGCTTTTTCAGGGATGTTATAGCCTCATGATTTTCATTTCAAGGGTGAGCTTGTGCAGGTCGTCGATATTTTTCCCCAAAATATATATTTTTGTCTCATGTTGCTGGAAATGTTTGGCATTTACTCATCGAGTTGGAGCATGTTGTGCATGTTTTGCAGAGAAAACGTATTTTGAAAATATTTACAATATACATTTAATTTCCTTCATCTAAACAAATTGCTTCGAGGTTACAGCCATTTCTTTGTTCGTGATGTCATTTGACAGCCACTTCTTTGTTCGTGGTGTCATATTTGCGAAGACCAACGTTTGCACACCAGCCACGCCCACATCTTTCAAGATTTATAGCCTCAAGCAATCAGGCTTCCACTTATTTTGATGCCAGCTAGGTCAACGTGGTGAGTGTGGGTCCTTGAAATGTAGCGCCAACGGCAGCCACAGTATTAGTTTGGTATCACCCTCGTCTTTGTGGCGGGGCTCCGGCGCGGGGCCTCCTCTTTGCCTGGGCTGCCGGATGCGGGAACGGTCAAGGATCCGGTCCCGCAGCGGTCTTTCGGCATTCTCCTGCCTCTGCCTTTCTCTCACATTTCTACCTGGGCATCCTCCTCGGGCCCAGGCTCGGGCTGCCGGCAGAGTGCCGGTGGGTCGGCAGGTCAGCGCCACCTCCAGGTGGGGATCTTGTCCCGTCCTGGGCCTAGTGGGCTGCGGGGGTCACGCGGTGTGCCGTGTCAGTTGGGGGGCTTTGTCGGTGGGTGGTGGGGGCGGGCCTGGGGAGTGGTGGCGTATCCCCTCACTCGGGACCGCTCTGGGGCCCGGGAGGATGGTGGTGGTCCCTTTGCCGGAGCTGTGGGAGAAAAGATTTTGCGCTAGCTCACCCCAACTCGATTGGCTGGGGAGGTGCTGTGGCCCTGGGATGGCCCTCGCACAGGGTTTCCACTTCACGCATGACTGGGTGCAATCAGACACACCCGAGTAGAGTGATTGTCGGTGCCAGGATTAGTGATCAGGCAACATAGAATGGGATGTAAATATATCTACACTTACATGTGATTCATTTAATACTGGGTTCCACAACTCATATTGCTGATTTGTGTCCCTCCATCCCGACTATTCACATCTCCATTTGACTCACCCTCAGGCCCCCCACAGGGTGTCTACGGGAAATACAATTAGCTATCGATACCACCATTGTGTTCATAGGTAGCGTAGGTGTCAAATGTACAGTGGGGCAAATAAGTATTTAGTCAACCACCAATTGTGCAAGTTCTCCTACTTGAAAAGATTAGAGAGGCCTGTAATTGTCAACATGGGTAAACCTCAACCATGAGAGACAGAATGTGGAAGAAGAAAAAAAACAGAAAATCACATTGTTTGATTTTTAAAGAATTTATTTCCAAATTAGAGTGGAAAATAAGTATTTGGTCACCTACAAACAAGCAAGATTTCTGACTGTCAAAGAGGTCTAACTTCTTCTAACAAGGTCTAACGAGGCTCGCCTAGTTACCTGTATTAATGGCACCTGTTTTAACTCATTACCGGTATAAAAGACACCTGTCCACAACTTAAGTCAGCACACACCAAACTCCACTATGGCCAAGACCAAAGAGCTGTCGAAGGGCACCAGAGACAAAATTTTAGACTTGCACCAGGCTGGGAAGACTGAATCTGCAATAGGTAAAACGCTTGGTGTAAAGAAATCAACTGTGGGAGCAATTATTAGAAAATGGAAGACATACAAGACCACTGATAATCTCCCTCGATCTGGGGCTCCATGCAAGATGTCACCCCGTGGCGTCAACATGATGACAAGAACGGTGAGCAAAAATCCCAGAACCACACGGTGAGACCTAGTGAATGACCTACAGCTGGGACCACAGTAACAAAGGCTACTATCATTAACACAATGTGCCGCCAGGGACTCAAATCCTGCACTGCCAGACGTGTCCGCCTGCTGAAGAAAGTACACGTCCAGGCCCATCTGCGGTTCGCTAGAGAGCATTTGGATAATCCAGAAGAGGACTGGAAGAATGTGTTATGGTCAGATGAAATCAAAATAGAATTTTTTGGTAGAAACACAGCTTCTCGTGTTTGGAGGAGAAAGAATACTGAATTGCATCCGAAGAACACCATACCCACTGTGAAGCAGTGGGTGGAAACATCATGCTTTGGGGCTGTTTTTCTGCAAAGGGACCAGGACGACTGATCTGTGTAAAGGAAAGAATGAATGGGGCCATGTATGGAGAGATTTTGAGTGAAAATCTCCTTCCAAGGGCATTGAAAGTGAGACGTGGCTGGGTCTTTCAGCATGACAATGATCCCAAACACACAGCCAGGGCAACAAAGGAGTGGCTTCATAAGAAGCATTTCAAGGTCCTGGAGTGGCCTAGCCAGTCCCCAGATCTCAACCCCATCGAAAATCTGTGAAGAGAGTTGAAAGTCCATGTTGCCCAACGACAGCCCTAAAACATCACTGCTCTAGAGGAGATCTGCATGAAGGATTGGGCCAAAATATCAGCAACAGTGTGTGAAAAGCTTGTGAAGCGTTACAGAAAACGTTTGGCCTCCGTTATTGCCAACAAAGGGTACATAACAAAGTATTGCGATGAACTTTTGGTATTGACCAAATGCTTATTTTCCACCATGATTTGCAAATAAATTCTTTAAAAATCAAACAATTTGATTTTCAGGTTTTTTTCCACATTCTCTCTCTCTCATGGTTGAGGTTTACCCATGTTGACAATTACAGGCCTCTCCAATATTTTCAAGTGGGAGAACTTGCACAATTAGTGGTTGACTAAATACTTATTTGCCCTACTGTATTTCTTGTTCTATGTTCTTCTCCTGCCCTGACCTCTCCTCTTCTATTTTCCTTTCTGTCTCCCTATAACCCCTTCCTGTCCGCTGTTGTTCCTAATAAAACACAATGAATAACCACAGTGGGAGAATATCGAACTCCCATGTGATGCAATAAAACTTCAGACCGTAAGGACAATCAGATTCCCATTCTCAGTGTCCGAGCAGCTGAACAGGACAGGTTTTAAAAAATAAATAAATAAAATTATTTCTGGTGCCAGGAGGTGGCATTATTGTCAATCCTGAAATAACACATATGGTTTAAGCCAGGACCCCTATTGCATGTATTCAGTTTGGACACTGTTATTCCATGGTGTGTTTTAAGCATTTTTTGTTTAGCTTGCTCAAACTTTACAGCATAGCTTAACAAGCTCTAAATGCATACAATGTTGGGCTGCAGCTATCGATTATTTTAGTAGTCGATTAATTCATGAACTAGTTTTTCGAATAATCGAGTAATCGAATAAGCAACAAGAAAATTTAAAATACCGGAGCTGACCCTCAAACGTTATAAGAAATAAAATAAAATAAGGATTTATGTACAACAAAAGAACAATTGGCTAACTTACACAGCAAAAATCTGCTAGCTTAAATGCTGTAAAACACTTTTTTTTTTTTAAATTTTATTACAATGGTTCGGACACATATTCCCACAGAAAATGGCTAAATATACTGTACCTGTAAACTAATTTACGTATGCATTAGAAAACATTAGCTCAAACAAAAACTTTGCTTATGTTGGTCTTAACATGGACCAGTTGGATTCAGCTACGTGAAATGAGGCAAACTAAAGGGCAGTGTAGCCACCCAAATCAATAAAACTCAATGCAAACACTTTCAAAATAAACCATTACAACCCCACTTTAATTAAACGAATACTCGAGGAAGCAAAATTTAATTCGAATCTTTTTTTTCTAATGAAATACTCGAGTTAGTCGATTAATCGTTGCAGCACGGATACTATGTTTAATAACACTCAGTCAATCCTGATGGTCTAGAGCAGGGGTTCAGTGAGCAAGTCTAAGGGGTTCGGCAAACGTCTGCAGGGCTCTATTGTCTTTCGCTGACTAAATCTAAGCAAAGCGGCGTGTTAGATTAGATTTTTGACAGGCTTGCCTCCAATTCACGGGCTTTATTCCATTTCTTTCAACTGCTTTTCTTCTATCTGGTGGGAGGAGAAACGGTTTTGCTCAGTGGAAGGTTGACTTGCACTTGGTATGAAGAAGTATAACAGACTGATGGGCAGCATGGACTCAAATTTTGACCTGTTTAAAAACATGCTGTCAAAATGTAAAGAAAGTTGAACAGGAATCCTCTTAGATATATTAGCTGAGATACATTGGTTTTGAATGTGAATTATTTGTGTATTTATTTATTTATTTATTATTATTATCTAATTCCGAAGGGTTCCATGAATGCATATGTGAAACTCATGGCGTTCGGTCCCTTCAGCAAGGTTAAGAACCACTGCTCTTGAGGGAAAGTCTTATATTATAGTTGTCGCCCATGAGCAGTTTAATTCACTCAACTGTAAATAATAATAATAAACATTTAAACAGTTGGGTCCTTGCAGGACCGACTTTGTCGACTGCCTTAGCCCAAATAACAATACCATTAGAAAAATTATAGGTCCTTACAGGAATTACTTTGTAGGCTGAGGCTGCTTGGACCCTATTATGAGTAAGTAGACCTGCAAGCAAGTCTTAACAAACCCTCACCATCCCACGCAACTCGGCCGGGAATACAACTCGAACGGCCCGGAGCTCAGACGGCAGGAAAGTCAGGGTGGTGACAGATCAATCATATGAATTCAACTTTGATTTGGGTCCGGCCAAATACAGAGAAAATGGTCCAAGTTTGCGGCATAGCTTGGCAACAAGCAAATTTTTCAGTATTTGTTGCCTCACGAAATGATACTTTTTCCCTCCATGCCTTCAGAGACTTTTTTTGCTTTGGTTTGGAGTCATTTGGGCAAAAAACAAACAAACCATTTTGTTTGGACCCAAGACATTTTTGAACATGAAAAAAATTCACAACAAATTTTCTGTTGATCTGATTTAAAGATGTGCATTACTTTTATGTTCAGATCAATATGTTCCGCAAGAATAGAAAATCTCATAATGGTCTGACGTTGTATAGTGATCTTATGACAATTTGTGTGTTTTTGGCATTTCATTTTGATCCCTCCAACTATCCACACCCACATTTTCCAACATTTATTGCCTCACAAATAAGCCTATTTCTCGACATGCTTTGGTTTGGAGTCATTTGGTCAAAGTTGAAAACGTTACGCCAGTTTGTTTTGGAACAAAAACAATGGGCAAAATTGTTGAACATAAAAATATCATTAAAACATGTACAGTATAGATATTTTTTTCAGTTTATTTAACAAGTTACCCCTGGAGATTTTTGTGTTTATCTTATCGTGCCATGCATGCATACCAAATGTCATAAACATACAATGTTCAGCTCCTGACCACGCCCCAAAACTCGGAAGGACTTTTTTTCTGGAGCGCTGCTCCGGCGCTTGTCTCAAATCACTTGACCAATGATGTGTGACCCACTTTACTGCTTCATTCAGACTGAATCAGGAAGTGGTTTGGCTCAATTGAAAGACTGCCGGGTACCAGATTAGTTTAAAATGGAGGAAACAGCGCAATGCGATGCTTATCCCTATGGATGATTTGACGGTTTGCTATTTTTGCTGTGCAATGGAAACAACCAGGAAGAGATTTTGAAATGGTGCCGCCGAACAGGTTAATATCTGTCAATTGTAACTTGTTCCTACAGCAAAAAAAATATACCACACACATCTAAATTTTAACTGCCTTCGTAAAACAAAAACATACCATTAATAATAAGGCATTACTGGGCCAAACATTAGAATGAAGCCGGTAGAACTGCCTTGATGAAGGACTTTAAACCCATACACCAATCTGTACGTGAAATATGGAGAAAATTTTACATAGATGAATTAATTAAATTCATTGTTTGTTAAATTTTGTCCTGAGGTGCATATGTCATTGTTCGTGTTCTAACATGCTGCATGACAATAGATTGAAACACAGGAGTGACGTGCATTCAGGGGAGGTAGACCCTCACCTGTCAGTCATTGAAAAAAATAAAAATGTAATTTCAATATAGTACATTTTAATTTTTGTCATTTGGTATGTATTTTTAAATAGTTTTCCATTCAAATCCAATGGGAAAACTTTTTTTCCCGACTAAGATTATAATTTTTGTAGCTTCATAACGCCTGTTCAAAACAGGAGGGAGATGCGCTGTGAGGTAGGTCCTTGCTGTGCCGCTTGGCACACGGTGTATTCTCTCAGTAAACCTGTGGTCTGCATGGGAAATAGTGTGTGTGTCCCTCTATATCAAATAAACACTCTGACCCTGTATTTCCATAATTTGGCTAATGTATGAAATGTTTTTCTGAAATGTTTTTAAAACTTGTGGATTAATTATAAAAATGCCTGGTAATAATTCACTCCGTGCGGCAGAGTGGTCAGCATGTCCACCTCAAAGTTTTTCTCCGGGTACTCCGGTTTCCTCCCACATCCCAAAATAATCCATAGTAGGCTGATGAAACACTCTAAATTGTCCCTAGGTGTGAGTGTGTGTGTGCGAATGGTTGTTTGTCTCCTTGTGCCCTCTGATCGGCTGGCAACCGGTTCAGGGTGTACCCTGCCTGCTGCCTATAGTTAATCCGGGATTGACTCCAGCACCCCCGCAACCCTCGTGAGGATAATTGCCTCGGAAAATGAATAAATGAATTTACAGCCTTATGCGGGCCAAACCAGAGTGCAGCTACCATTTATCCATGTCAGACGTCCGAGTCTGCTTCTGTCATACAAGGCGACAGTCCAGCCAGACTCAACGCTGCCACAAGAGGCAGTGTATCCACCAACAATAAACAAAATACAAAACTTCTGGACTTTTTGGATAGTTATTTTGGGGTACTTAAAGTGTTGTTAATTCCAATTTACGCGGAAATTTGTGTTACATCACCAGCCTAGGAACAGATACGCCGCCTATCATAGGCGGACTATGAGCCTGTGTTCGAGAACGAAGAAAAAAAGAAACTATGTCACTCACTCTTTTCAAGTGGTTCACGTGAAAAAACTGACAGTGTGGATACGAGAAATTGCCTTTTCTGCGTCCTGTCTTGTGTTTTCAACAAATGTCAGTTTCTGGACACAAAATGGATATTGTGAAATGGAGAATTTGCCTAGAAACCTAAATAAGCATGAATAATCAGCCACTCATGTTAAAAGTCAGCGCTGAAAACATTAAAAAAAAAAAAATCAGTGAATATCTCAAACCATCAAGCCCGTCCACTACTAACAAGTTTAACGATATCCAAAAAAAAACAATATTGTTGAATTGGAATAACAAACAAAACATTAACATGAACCAATGGCTAAATCTAATCATTGAATATATAACATTAAAGAAAATATCTGCCAAACAGACAAATAAAATGGACAAATGCGAACAACAGTGGGAAACAGTTGCAAGAATTATTAACATAGAATAAGGATTCTCTCTTGCCTGCGAAGAAAGGCCACATCAATAATAAAAATGTATACATAAATTGATATGTACGGGGTGTCCCGGGAAGTTGTATGCATCCTTTTACAGCTGAGAACTGGACATGTTTACACCTGAACTGCATTGTTACATTCCCAGTAGCATTTGATAAATAATTTTCTTCCTTCAAAGTTTAGTCAGTCAATGGGTTTAATCTATAAAGAAACCAAAAGATAATATGGTTGCCAGCTGCTGGGGGATGTATGCAATTTTTTCTGGGACTCAGAACAATTAAGGAACTAGGTTTACATAATATATTTCACTGGTCCTTGGCATACATCTAAGGGTTTTTGATAAACCTCTTCTTCTGTCAGCTTCAAAGGTGAGGTTTGTTGGCTTCCTGCCCTGTGCTGTCCCGTCGCCGGTCCTGGCCCCGGGATTTTCAGCTAGGGCTTGTCTGGTTGCGTCTGGTCATGCGTGGGTCCCGTCGCGCGGTGGTCTCGCGGGCTGGTGGGGATGCTGCGCGGTTCCCTGGCCGGCCGGATTGCGGGTGCGCCAAGGGTGGTTTGGAGCAGGGGTTGATCGGGACCCTGGCGCTTCTCTCGCCCTGCGGCCAGTGGACGGGGCCACGCCTACTGGAGCCTGCCTCTTAATTCACACACTCCTCACTTTGCACTGTAAATATCTTTCACCCTGGCACCTACTACATACTCATTCATTTCTCCAGGGAGAGTTGGGATGAGGCCATAAAGTCCTGACCCGGCTCCCCCCTGATTTTATTGCATTACATGATAAGAGCATGGGTGGGCCGGGGGACCACCCTGGTTCCCGGGGGGTTGAGGATGGCTTCTTTGCTGGGCTGCCCTGTGGTGGTGCCTGCACGGTGTCTCCACTCGTCTGCGTGGCTGTTGTGTGTTTGGCGGGGCTCGCGTGCGGCTGGATGCGATTGGGCGCGCTCGGGTGGGGGGTCGCAGTGCCAGGACTGGCGGTGGGGCGGCGTAGGGTCGGTTGCCAACGGGCTTACATTCACGAAGGATTCACATGATTACTGGGTTCTAGATCACAGAGTTGATTTGTGTATACTCGACCCCTCCCAATCACTTAGCTTATAGACTTTCCCACCCCCTCCCCTTCTTTCCCGGGTCAGCAGGCCCACCACATGGTGTCAACCGGAAATACATCTGGCCGACGATAGCACCAACATATTAATAGTTAGTGTAGGCGTTCAATGTATTTCTTGTTGTTGTTTGTGTTTCTTTTCTTTTTTTTTCTTGTTTTTCTTTTCTTCTGTCCCCCCATAACCCCTTCCTGTTCGCTGTTTTGTCATAATAAATGAGATATGTTGAATGATCACATTGGGAGTAAGTTATATTCTCAATGTGAAACATTAAAACTGTTCAGACCAACCGGACACTTAGATTTCCATTCTCCGTGTCAAACAGCTGAACATGACAGGTGGAAAAAAAAAAAAAAAAAAAAATCAAAACATGCAGTCGGAAGAGGACTAGTAAAGGACAGCTTTCATCCCATGCAATGATCTTTATTGAGACAGAAAGACTTTAAAAACTGAAGGACAACAACATGGACCTTAGGAGTGGGAACCTCTTGGTACCTCACGATACGATACGATTTGCGATACGGAGCTCACGATAACGATGATCTGACAATATGGCGATACAACGATTATCTATACATTTGTCAGGAAATCATTGTAGGATATTATACAAAGAAATTAACACAAAAACAAGCTTCTAGTGTGAATTGGAATGAGTTTATCACTATTAGACGTCCAATCCATTTGAACTGGGAGGGTAGCAGCGAATGAACGAATTCATTCACTGCCATCCCTCCCACTTCAAACGGATTGAACGTATATGGCTGTCAGTGGCGGTTAATGCTAGGCAATTAGGTAATTTTGGGCCATTTAAGGTCTCCCTGGAAGAGCACCAAACAAAAGTTCCAGCATCATCACCTTGTCAAGAGTCAAGAATCTGCATTGGACAAGGTGATGATGCTGGAACTTTTGTTTGGTGCCATTCCAGTGAGATTTACAAAGATGACTGCCTGAAGAAGACATCAAAATTCCCTCAGTCCTGGATGATATGGGGCTGCATGTCAGGCAAAGGCACTGGGGAGATGGCTGTGGTTAAATCTTCAATAAATGCACAAGTTTACGTTGAAATTTTAGACAGCTTTCTTATTTGTTCAATTGAAAATATGTTTGTCATTTTCCAAGACGTCAATGCATTATGCCACAGAGCTAAAACTGTTAAAGCATTCCTTGGAGAAAGAATCATCCAGTCAATGGCATGGCCTGCAAATAGCCCAGATCCCAACCCTACCCTGATAACCTCTGGGGGAAATTGAAAAAAAAGATCCACAGCAAGGCTCCGACCTGCATGGATGATCTGGCAACTGCAATCAAAGATAATTGGCTCCAAATTGATGAAGAATACTCATCAAGTCCATGCCTCAGAGACTGCAACCTGTCTTAAAAGCCAGAGGTGGTGCTACTAAATACTAGAGATGTGTTTTGATTGTTATTTCTTTGTTTGTTTCTCATGATTCCATATATTTTTCCTCAGAATGGAGTGATTCTATAAATATTTCCCTGCACTTGCTCTATAAAATTAACATTTACTGACCACCACAATGTTTTTTATTCATTTCTTTTAGTGTTTCCGGATGCTAAAGAGTTGCACTTTCGAACTAATTCATTATTTTTTCAAGCTTTTTATCTGAGTTTGCTCTACATGATAAAATGTCTGAGGGAGTGCTCGTCCGAGACTGGTAATTGCATACGTTTTTGCTAGGGGTTGTATTATGGTGGAAGATTTTGATAACAACTTGTTGGTTCCTTTTTTTTTTTTTTTTTTTTTTAAACATTGACACCTTTTTAAAACGATATCTCGATTCTTGGCAGGAGCATATCGATAACCTTTTGGGATACAAAGTATCACGATATATCATCATTTCGATATTTTGTCGCACCCCTAATGGACCTCTTAAAAAAAATAGACATTTTTGTCCAGAAGTATTATCGCATGAATTTCATGTAAAGGTAAAAACCATAAAGTTCTATTTTGGCTTAAGTTAAACTGGAATTACATATATTGTGTGTTTGTAAATCTGAGTGAAAGTCAGTACCTCACTCGTCATGAACGTCAGTGCACATCACTGAACCCTAGGTTAGATGAAGGAAAAGCAACATATAAAATGAACTCTTGCTTTGGTTTTATTTAAGAACTAGCAGTTTGGCCCAGCGTTGCTTGGGTTTGTGTCTTCTTCTTCTTAACGAGAACACACTACAACCGAATTGCAGATAAAACGTGCTTTCCTTAGAAATGCAGGTGCAATGTAGTTATAGTAAAAGGACATCATAAAGCGGTTAATGCGCTATCGCTTTTCCATCACTGTGTACAGTATGAATATCCATGAATCCCTTTGTAATATTCCGCAAATTGTACACTTTTTTAAATTCCAGTGTCTTCTGGAATACTCAAAGTACACAATATATACAAAATATATAACGTGTGTAAATAAATACTTTTTACGTCAATCTTTTTTTGGGTGGGGGGGGGTGGAGGCAAATCCTACTTCGAGGTTTTTCACTCTTTGTGTGGGGTTCTGGTCCAATTAACCGGGAAAAACGAGGGATCACCGCAAAATAAATAAATAAATGGTGAATCGCTATATACAATTCAATTTTTTAAATAACTCATTCAAATAAAATGTTAGCCTCATAGCATAATTTCCTAAGTGATTTTTGGGCCAAATCGTCATATCTTTCTAACTTAATGCTCCTTTCAATTCTAGATAAGCCGGTCTTTCTGCTTATATTCTTGGCCAATCACAAAATTTTATAGAAACAATATCAATAAAAAGGCAAATTTGTTTTAGAAAACTAAATTTTTTCTTGTAATCCCAAACTAGTGAAATAGGGTTGCAAATGATATGCAATGCAAATTTTGCTCTTTCAAACTCATCTATTTACAGGGGTGCACATATTTTTTTTGCCCAGGTTCTCAGAGGAAGACCTGGAGATGTGACTTGGTCCTCATTGAGCTTGAGAGCCGACCCGCCTGATGCGATAAAATTATGACAAGCTTTACTTAGAGCCAATTAACTTTAATTACATTAACAAATAAGGCTTGATTAACATCAACTGGCACAACGAAATTGCCATTACTTTAAAGTGAAATGTAAAGAAATAAACATAAAAGCACCAATTCAAAATAAAGGGCATTATGCGGCTCCCACATTAACTCCAAGCCTTTGTAAAAGTGGGATGTCATCCTCATAAGACCTCATTGAACGTGCATGTTAAGCTTTGTAAAATGCGAACAAAAACACGTTTGTCAGTGCATGGCGGTTTTCATTACCTTTATTCCGCCACTTGTCCATGGGGCAAGTGGGGTCCTATCTGACATCGATTTTCGATAGTTTGCTTAATTGCCACATGCTGTTTTTTTTCGTGCTTTTCAAAGTTTGGATGGCTGAAATTCTTTGACCCTACATAAAATGTGCTGCTCTTATCATCGACATTGGGATTCTCACGACACATTTTGTACCGCATTTCCGTGCGAGCATCATTTACTTCTACCCATGGTACCTCCTGCAGCCACTTTTCAGCAAAAGTCCTTTTTTTCCGGTAGCTCCGGTGACGTCTCTGTCGTCTGTCTGTCTTTTGACGGGGGTGGGGGAACACGGAAATAATTACTCAGTGGTCCTCCGACATTTTGAGAAGTTATTTTCTCATGTCCGCCGCAAATACAATGGTCAGCCATCGGTACACAAAAGCCTATGGAAGCCGTTGAGGGCCAGCGCGGTTGTCTACGTCCAGTACGCATGCGCGCATGCGGACCACTTATGTGCACCCCTGTGGACTATTTAGGTTTTCTAATTCAAATTTAAATGCTAACCGAATAGGTATAAAATTGATATGTGAGATTATTTGAGATTTTGTGGGAATTTCTCAAATCTCACTAAAATTATGATCATACTTTCAAAAAAAAGATAAACATTGCAATTTAACAACATATTTACTACATATAGTCTAACAGATAACAGTTTCATACATTTTGTAATTAGATTATGTACAATTTGGCCTCCCCTCTGCCTGGGCTTCTGACCGCTGGAGTGGGGTTCGGCCTTGCGCCGCCACGTTGCGGCTCCTTGGCATTCTCCCGCCTCCGCCTTCCCCTCTCTTCTCTGACTGGGTATCCCCCTGTGCTCCGTCGCGGGTCGCTGGCTGGGCGCTGGTGTATCGGGTGGTTGTTGCCTGCTCCGGCGGGGGACCCTGCCCTGCCCTGGGCTTGGTGGGCCGCTGGGAGTCCCGTGGCGTGCCGTGCCGTTTGGGGGGCTGCGGCTGTGGCTCGTGGACTGGGTGGGCGGACGGGGGTGGGGGTGGATGTTGGGTTGGTTGTGCGTCCATCCCTGAGGGCCGGTTGATGGGTGCGCAGGTGGCCCGGGGGACCAACCTGGATCCCGGGGGAGTGACGATGGCTCCTTTGCTGGGCTGTGGGAGGAGGGATGGGCTGCGCGGAACACCGCCCCCCGCAGGCTGGCTGGGTGGGGTCCGGGGCCCTGGGTTGCCTCCCGCATAGCGTTTCTGCTTGTCTGTGTGGCTGTCGCGCGCCTGCTGGGGCTCGCGTACGTCGGGGTGTGATAGGGCGCGCTCGAGTGAGGGGTCCCGGTGCCGGGATTGCTGGTGGGGCGGGGTAGGGTCGGTTGCCAACGGGCTTACACTCACAAAGGATTCACACGATTACTGGGTTCTAGTTCACAGAGCTGATTTGTCTACACTCTACCCCTTTCAATCACTTAGCTCATAGACACCCCCAGACCTGTCCCCCTCTTTCACTGGTCAACAGGCCCCTACATGGTGTTAACCGGAAATACATTTATCTGAAGATAGCACCAAAATATTAGTAGCTAGTCTAGATGTTCAATGTTTTTCTTCTTGTAATTTGTGTTTCTTTTCTTTCTTCTCTTGTGTTTCTTTTCTTCTGTCCCCGATAACCCCTTCCTGTACACTGCTTTGTCATAATAAACAAGGTATTTTGAATGATCACAATGGGAGTATGTCAGACTTTCAATGTGAAACATTAAAACTGTTCAGACTATCCGGGCACTTAGACTTCCATTGTCTGTGTCAAACAGCTGAACAGGACAGATTAGATTAAAAAAAAAAAAAAAAAAAAAAAAAAAGATTATGTACAATTTGATACACCCCGTCAATAAGTAACTCAGGTTGCGGATTACACTTTTGTTTAGGAATAATTTCTTATAATAATGTGTCCGTATTTTTAGCAGAAATCATATCACTTTTGGGAAAGGTGAGCGGCGTTCAATCGTTTGAGATTCAGTTTTGCCGTCCTTTTTAGAAGCAATCCCCCATTTATTTGTCAATTCCAAAAACTACAAATTCATCTTTGCAATCAGGCTTGTGGAAATAACAACCCCACTAAATGTTTTAAAGGAAAACATGATAGATGTGTTACAGATGACTACATAATTTCAGACAGACTAGTTCTTCTCTGTTTTTAAACCCTGTCATTAAGTCACAGCTAGTATCCGGTGGAAAGCTCTACACTCTACTCCACCTGATTGATTATGATATAAATGAGCCAGTGTATAAGGGATTTTGACCGTATAACTATTTTGTTAATATTTGGAGGAAGTGATCAAGGTCAAGCAACTCTCAGCCGCTTGACCTTGAAGTCGCAGCAACATGACCTGCAGATTGGCACATGGCAATGAATGACTTGTAATGATTTAGGTGGTATCTTTTACACAGCCCAGAGTAAAGTGATCTCTTCAGCCAACCTGGTTGCTGAGAATAAGCAGAGGCTATAGAATAAGCCCCACTTGTTTCAAAATGGGGTAATGCTGTTCCATCTGCACACTGTGTCAATGGAATTCGAATGGTGAATAATCACCTGCAGATGACCACGTTGCAGCTTTCAATGCTTTCCAGCTTTGTGTCTGCAGTTGTTTAAGTCACTTGGTCTGGAAATGTTTCAATTCTATAGATTGTTTGTTTATTCCAAGGCTAACTGACTTCAGCGCTTTGTTTAATAGGGCCCAAAAAATCTTAAAGGTTGATGGCTGCTTACCACCTGATTAGATTTAGCACTTGCTTTCACTGAGCAAAAAATATTTTTTTAGCCATTTAACAAATGTGTCACTACGTTCTCTCAACAATTATGCATGCATTTGTCTCATGTAGATGCAACATTCCTTATCGAATGGTGCCGTTTTAAGGGCGTTAACATTTTAGTATAGCACCTCTGTGGAACAATGTTGACAGGAACTTTGAATTTATCCACTTGCCTTTGAACATTGGTCACTTTAAAGTGGACGCCAAAGTGTTCACAAACAAGAAACCATGGTGAGGTAGGGGGCGTTTCAAGGCTTTTCAATAGTGTCCGTGAGGAAACCTGACTTAAGTTCTGCACAGAGCACTTAGATCACAGTAGTATTAAATTTTATGAGGAAAAAATTCGGGATGCACTGAATGCGAAAATTGGAAACACTTGGCCGAAAAACTGAAAGGCCGAAAAACACACATGGATACAATCAATTTTTTATTTCATTTTTAGAAAAAATGTTTTATGTCATTATTTAGTGATTAATGCCCTTTGCTTCGAGAAATTTTGTTTGAAAGGTGCCAAAACCCCATGGAGGGTGCATTCCCGGCGGCAGTGGGCTTTGAACGCATCCTGTAGCAGAGGTGCCGGCACCGTCGTAGAATTCTGTTCAGTTGGCTTCACGGCTGATGAAACCTTGATAAATGTGCTTTCTTGGAAGTTTGGGACACTCGAAAAATGGTTCTCACGCCTCCAGTTGCTAAGCTAAATGAGATATAGATGTACGTTCATGTGGAACTGTATTTAACAACTACAACAAAAATCTATTCTGTTCTCACTGAAACTAGTAAAGTTCTTTACAAGGCTATTACAATCTCTCGTACTCCTTGAAATCAGATTGGCTGTTGTCTTGTGCAACAAGTGACATCAATTGTGAGCCAGGCGAGTGGGCCGAGTTCTAGCAGCAACGAAGCAGCCGGATTAAACGGCGAGTGGCGGGGGGGTGGGGGGCAACGAGGACGTCCATCCAGCCAGGGGACAGGACAGTCAGGAGGCTGCGGCTGAAAAACAGCCCCTCCCCCAGAGGGAAGGCGGGAAAGGGGTGACCGGATGACTAGTGATGAAGAGACTAGTGAACTAGATATTAGAGTTACAAAATAAAATAAAGTAAAGACTAGTGGTAGGTAGAGTGAGAAACAGGGGATAGGGCTCAGTGGCTGTACTGTGCATTATAGCTTCTAGTGCAGCTTAGACTGAACTGTGAGTCTAGTCCGATTTCAACTAGCCTGACCATAAGCTTTGTCAAATAGGAACGTTTTTAATCTCATCTTAAATGTACAGACTGTGTTGGCTTCTTTAATACTAGCAGGAAGCTGATTCCATAAGACAGGAGCTTGGTAGCTAAAGGCTCTAGCTCCTACTGTACTTTTAGAGACCCTGGGAACTACCAGTAGACCTGCATTTTGAGAACGGAGTGTTCTGTTGGGGCGTTATGGAACCAGAGCATCAGTGAGATAAGATGGCCCCAAACCATTAATGGTCTTAAATGTAAGAAGGAGGATTTTAAATTGAATTCTAAACTCGACTGGAAGGGCTTGGAGCACAGGGGTGATGTGCTCTCTTCTATCAGTTCCTGTTAAAAGTCTTGCTGCTGCATTCTGGACTAGCTGAAGACCTTTTAGGTAGTGATGGTGAAATGAAGCCTCATGAGGCATTGCACCACTTGAGCCAATTGGTTCGAGAAAGGGTTCATTTCCACGGAACCACCTACTGGCTAAGTGTATAATCACAGTCATTTTTCTCCCAACCAAATGAGTGATTCGTTAATTTTTGCGTGTGTGTCTGTTGGGAGGGTATTATTTAGCAAAATATTGTCTCACCACCAAATCCTCGATGTACATCGATTATCACATAAGTATTTTTTTTTCTTCAACTTTTTTTTCATTTTTTTCCTGTCACTGAAGTTACATTTGGCATACATCTTCAGCAATGGGATCAAACTCATAACCTGAGTGACCATAATGTATGGGGGGCAGTACCCTCTGAATCAAAAAGAAAAAAAACAACAAAAAGGACATATACGTATGAAACAAAAACGCACATATAGACATAAACAGTACCTCACAGTCATACAAATATATGATATGTCTCCTGTAGGTCAGCAGTGCCAAGCAGCTCTCCAAAAATCAACGTACAACAAATTATACAAATAAACGTATGAACTTTTGGGTCCAGTAAGAGGAGTGTTCACATGCAGTCACAGTCATACGTCACTCATGAAGTAAAATTTATAATATATGTTTTTTTAATGTAGTGGGTGTATGTGTGAAAATGATTCCATAAAGGGCATTATCATAATGTGGCAGGTTGTGCAATGTTTTGGGTTTTTTTTCTGAAAATGACACGTGCGTATGTAGCCGGTGTTGCATGGATCCACCCCGCGCGACACAATACACCCCATTTGCCCAGGACAGGACTCGGACCCACACGTACAACACATCCAGCACGGCAGGCGGATGCTCTGACTACCAAGCCAGAAGCCAACAGACCTGCTTGTCCCCTACACGTAATCAGGGAGAGAACAGTAAACGTGTTTGTGTAACATGAAAAAGGGTACTAATTATGCCTGTGTAATTTGGACACTGATGTAGCTAGAGCAGTGCTTCTCAATTATTTTCTGTTACGCTCCCCCAAGGAAGATGTAAATGTTTCGCGCCCCCCCAAACTCTGTGGCCACTGTAAATAGTATCATTTGTCTATATTACTATTATAAGTACATCTCTGCCTCACTTTGTATCCTTTTTTTTCTATTAGAGAAAATAACAGAGATCAATTTATAAAGAATAAGTTTATTAACATTGTTTTGTTTGTAACAGAAAACACTTAACACGCATCAATTTGCCTGAATTAATTTTTTTTTTTTTAAAGTCACATCCAAACTGTAAAAATACACTGAAGGTAAATTTTTGACCATTTGATACTGAAAAATAAAATCAGTAAATAAGAACAAATTCAAATTGATTAGAAACATGAACTCTTGAGGACAAAAAAATAAAAAAATTGACCGAAAAAGCAAAACTGAATCGAAGAAAAAAAAAATGTGTTTTTTTTTTTTTTTTATTTTATATCCGTTTTTATTTTCGCTGCTCGCTGCTCACAGTATCACCTCCAGTTAGCAATGGTGTGGGGTTATTTTGGCACTGAGCATGCTAACAGTGCTCACTGGTTTACTGATATAACACTGACAAAGCGGGACGATTGTTGGCAATATTCGGCACGTTTTCGCTGAAAAACAACCAAGCAGCTTATCAATGAGATTGGGGTCTAATGTCTTTAAGTGGCGTCTTAATTGATTTGGCTTCCGGCTGTCCGCTATAATCATTTTTAGACACAGTAAACAATGGTCTTTCCTCATTTCCCACTGTATTAAATGTCAAAGCCAAAAGGCAAACGGCCCGAAAAAAGCGCATTCTCGGCGACCGAGGGAGAACCTTAGGTGAGGGCGGTCGTCGTGACGATCCCAAGCCGAAAATGCCACTTCTCGGGCGGAGAACCGGAGAAGACAGTGGGTTGCTGCGTAAGTCCGGCCGGAAAATGGCTTTCGAAAACGGCGCACAGCTCTCGTCTCCAGCTCTTCACGAGTCTCTTCTGTGTGCTCTTGCTTACTTCAAAAATACTACGCGCACTTTGAAAATGAGAGCGCCACTGCCACCCACTGAGTGGATGTGCAAGTACACTTTATTCTAGTACGCAAAAAAAAAAAAAAAAAGCATGTTCCCCGAGGTCACACGCGCCACCCCTGGCATCGCTCTGCGCCCCCCTGGGGGGGCGCGCCCCACTATTTGAGAAGTACTGAGCTAGAGGATGGTGGGGATTTTGTTTTATTTAAAAAAAAAAATTCTACAGAGAGTAAGTCCTCTTTCTTGCTGGTTCCATCCAAGTATGAACAACTGTCCCCTTCTCTCAACTCAATTTAACTTTTCACTCTCCAAACCACCTCCAAACTAGCCAAAGTCTCACCTGATAGCAACTCTCCTTCAAACACCCACATTTTGAATGCAGCCAGAGTGTGTTGATAGACTGTAGCGAGCTGTCAAACTGCGCAACAAATCTAAAGCACTCCGTGAAGCAATCACGTGGTACAGCTGGGCAGCGAGGCTTCAGACGTCATCATTTTCGGAACCTACCCTAAATGAAGCGGGCCTCGGTACGCGCTTCGTGGAAACGTCCCTTCATTACTCGACACACGCTTCGAAGGCTCGGCGCACCTCCTGACATCACTACTTTTAGGGAGCTTTTAGGACAAGCTGCAAGTAAGAAGTTACAGTAATCTAATCTATATGTAACGAACGCGTAAATTAATTTTTCTGCATCGTTTTTAGACAAAATATTTCTAATTTAGGCTATGTTGCGCAGGTGAAAGAAGGCTGTTCTGCAGGTTTGTTTAGTATGAGCTTTAAAAGATAGAATAGAACTCCTAGGTGCTGGAGGCTACACTTACATTGTCCAGAGTGACTGGGCAGTTAGAGAGTCTCTCACACTTTTAGGGCCTATTATAAGGCAATAAACTTGGCATCTCCCCACTCGCGTTCCCTATTGTCTGCGTTGGGATCCCCCACCGCTTCTGCGATACCTATTGTAGTACCCATTGTACTCGATGTGACGCAGGATGAGACGCAACGTTGCTTCTCGCCGTGTTTTGATTACGCCATCACAAGAGGACTACCGTTCTTCACACTATTCGGTGGTAAACTTTTGGTCTTTCAACCAAAAATGCAATTTGAGCTATTTTTGGCTGAAAGTTTTCGGCGCCAAATTTTCTTTCACATCTTTTGGGGGAAAAAAATATGTAAAACATAACTAAAATGGTACACAAGTGAACCGAACCGAAACCCTAACCTGCAAAACCAAAACGGTTCAATATACCTTATGCCCAAAAAATGTGTGAACGCACACACATAAGCTAATATTAATCACTACATTAAATTAATGCAAACAGTAAATACTTGCAATCTTCTTTTTACATGTATCACTTCTGTATTTCTCCACAGCTGTTTGAATTATTATAATTATTTTTTTTAAATAAATCCATTCATCCAAACTCATCTTTATTCATTAATGGCATCGTCACTCTCGGGCTGTTTGAGTTTGCCTAACAAGAAAATCTTGGTTGTTTTCTCTCAAACCCGATTTTCCGATATCGAATAAGATTTCTTTACAAAATAAAAAATTATGCCAAATAAAGTATTCGGAATGCCTGCTATTCAAACTTTTTTTCATTAGAACTGAAAATGCCAGTGAATTTAACTCTGTTAATACACACAGAAGAACTCCATGGGATTTTGAGCATTTTATTTATACACTTATACAGTGCCCTCCATAACTATTGTCACCCCTGAAAAAGATGTGTTTTTTAACTTCTAATAATTTTTTTAAATTCAAATAATATGGGACCTTAATGGAAAAAAAGAGAAAAATCCAACCTTCAGTACAAGTGCATTCATTCAGTAGGGAAAAAATCCCACATAAAGAAAAAAAATATTTGACATCAAATAATGTGTGTCACAATTATTAGCACCCCTGGTGTTAATACTTTGTACAACCCCCTTTTGCCAACAAAACAAGGTCTGGGGACTGAGATGGCCATTCGAGGAGCTTGATTTTGTGTCTGGTGAACCATTTCTGTGTAGATTTGGCCATATGTTTAAGGTCATTGTCTTGCTGAAAGACCCAGTGACGACCCATCTTCAGCTTTCGGTCAGGGGGCAACAGATTTTGATTTAAAATGTCCTGGTATTTCAAAGCATTCATGATGCCATGCACCCTAACAAGGTTTCCAGGGCCTTTGGAAGCGAAACAGCCCCACAGCATCACTGACCCACCCCCATAATTCAAAGTGGGTATGAGGTGCTTTTCAGCATGCGCATCTTTCGTGGCACGCTAGACCCACTCATAATATATGGGACACACGGTCCCAGTTGAAGCCTGGGACCGTGTGTATTTTTGTGTGGGACCAAGATTGAGCTTTTTGGCAACAAACACTCTAAGTGGGTCTGGCACACATTATTTGATGTCAAATAATTATTTCTTTATGTGGGATTTTTCCCCCACTGAATGAATGCACTTGTAGTGAAGGTTGAATTTTTCTCTTTTTTTCCATTAAGGTCCCATATTATTTAAATTAAAAAGAATATTACAAGCTAAAAAACACATCTTTTTCAGGGGTGCCAATAATTATGGAGGGCACTGTACATACTTAACTGAAGCGATAATAAAAGCAGAAAGTGAATATACCATTTAAAGGGCAACCTTTCCGGATTTTGGTGTAATTTTACGAATATAAACTTTGGACGAGTTCGTCAAAACAACCATGACATTATCAACACATAATTGTAAGGATAATTTGCGTTTTTTTAAGGTTTTTTGCACTCCGTTAATGGTCCCTTCGCAAACCCGGAAGTGTGACACAGATTCCCCGACGCAACAGAGAACACTATCCACAGCTAGCATAGCGGCAACAACGATGTCAGTGAAATTTCCACCAAAGGTAACCATTTAGGATCGCTCTTTTGTGACGCTACTGATGGCAAAGGCTCCCAGGAAAGATGAACTACAATTAATCCCTACATGTTTGAACCTGAGGCGTCAGATGACGACTATTTGCTTGAGCAGATGTCGTCATGACGCCAATTGACAGCTCGACAATTCATGAATGGGAGAGTGAGTGGTAAGCCTAAATCCAGCATCGTGATTTTATTTGAGAGACTGCGATTAAAATGGTTGTATATTTTTCTATGCTCTCCACATAGGTAAAACTGGATATTGGTAATGGGACAGCTCCTACCGATCTAAATATTGTTAAGCTAGCCCAAATGTGGCTAAATGAATGATATGTTATTGATTTTTCAGAATAAATGACAAAACGATTTTATTTTCCAGGTGTTGCTGTAAACCATCAAGTAATTACCCTTCCAAGAGTATGCCTGTGTCGTCAGGAGATCCCAGACGTGAGAGCCAAACTTGAGGAGGCTGAAGCACTGACAGGGGCATGAATTACATTAAAAAATAAAACCATAAATTGTAAACAACATTGACATATTTTGTTGGCTGTTTATTGTATTCTATTGGTATATAATATATTGTATATATTACATTCTGAAAACACTATTCAATAGGCCACAATAATAAATGATACCAGATTTATGTTGAACCAGCATCAGCTTTCGCTGTCAGATTGTGACACAACATAGAAAGCTAAGTTATACCAAGCACACAGTGGCACACATCAAAGAACATAAATTTAGTAAGGAACATAAATTTAGTAAGCAACACAAAGTTAGGATAGCAACGGACTAGCGCAACATTGAAAAAGGATAATGGCAGTGGGAAATATGTATATACTCTTTTCTGTAGCATTAAGTGTTCTCTTTACAAAGATAAATCATTATTAAAATATGAAGGTAACTAGATTTTTGTTTTAAAAATTTTTACAGTATATATGACTAGTTTATGATTGCATGTCATCAAAATTTGTTACATTTATTTCTCCTAAGTCATCGTCATCTGATGTCGCAGACGGAAGAAATTCAGCATCTGGCAGGCCTCATAGGATCTCATCGCTGGACACCGGGATTCTTGGGTGACTTGGGGTGACTTGGGTCATCATATGACTCGACCCACTCTCTGTTGATTTTGGGAAACTGGGTGGCGACTGACTTGCAACACTTTTTTCATCGTGTTGAGAGTTTCCACCGCTTAATTTTTTATGTTTGGCTTCCTGGGGAAAAAAAAAAAATCACAGCAGCATGAAAATATGGATGAATCCTAATTTTAATTTATTAATTTTTAATGATAATTTCTTGGTGATCAAATAATAATGCCCCAGTCAAATCAGCATCTATTTGACGCTATTGCTCCTTTTTAATTTAAAAAAAAAAAAAAAAATGTCGCGCTTCAACAAACAGGCAGTAGGAGTCCCCCTCGTTTATCAACAGAAGTGCATCAAACATTAGAATCATAAAAGCCAGTAAAGGTCTCTACTTACGTTTTTGTAAAACCAATGATGCATTGTTGTAGGTTTTCAAAGCTGTCATCGCTGAAATAATGAAAACAATGAGCCGATTGGGGACCTGTATGCATGCTCGCAAAAACGGTCCAAACCTTTGCAGGAGAAGTTTTTGGGGACCACTCATAGAGTCTCTAGTCTTCCTGTGAGCAATTCATCGCTACACATCGAGATGGCATGACGAATCTCGCGAGTAAAACCCAGAAAATGTATCCAATATATGGCGAGGATAGCGTGGTGCTATATTTCCGTGTTCAGAGTGGTGGCGAGGCTCCCTGGAAGTTACGTCATCAGGTAGCGGTCGGCAGGGCGGCGCGTCCCTCGTTGCTATAAGATAAGATAAGAAGACCTTTATTGATCCCACCATGGGGAAATTCTCGGTGTTACAGCAGCAAAGATAGAGGTAGCTCAGAGGACAGCATGATGTGGCCGTTAATGTATAACATTAGCAGTCAACATTCGAAAACACATTAATAGTCTGTACATAGTACAGAGGGAAAAAATAGGTGGCAGTGCAGCAGTGCAAATATAAAGTACAGAATTTGGAAGCAATAAAAAATACAGTAGTGGAATGTTAGATATTGCACAGTATAATCAAAAGTGCTGAACGGAACAATTGCACCAATAACCGGCAGTTTGTAGAGACTATCTAGTGTTCTTATTAAACAGCCTGATAGCGGTAGGCAGGAAGGAGCGGCGGGATCTCTCTTTTGCACAGCGAGGGTGTATAAGTCTATTACTAAAGGAGCTGTGGCGTGCTGTAAGGGTGCCCCGGAGGGGGTGGGACGGGTTGTGCAGCATTGATGACAGCTTTGCCATCATCCTCCTGTCCCCCACTGAGTCCACCGAGTCCAGGGAGTTGCATGGTGTTGCTATGGCCATAACTCAAAAACTACGCGGTCAATTATTTATTGATTTTATTGGCTTTTTGAGACAGCGAATGATGCATTTAATACAATTCAACTGAGTAAAACACTTGAGAACCAAATCCGAAAAGCTCTTCAGTTGCCCTTTAAAACAATAAGAAAAGAAAAGGCAGTCAGTCAGTCTGTAAACCAGTCTGTCAGCAAGTCAATCTGCCAACCAGCTAGCCAGCCAGTCAGTCAGGTGAAGTAAGTAGGCAGCCAGGCTTAGGGTGACATGCTGTCACATCTCTCTCTGGTCATACTTACAGTAATTTCCCGAATATAAGGCGCACCCGTGTAAAATGCGCACCCCAAATTTACTTGTAAAATCTAGGGAAAATTATTGTACCCGTTTATAACGCGCACCCTGATTTTAGCACCAATAAATAGAAAAATACAAGAAAACACCTCGTATACAGATACAGAAATGTCATTTTACTGACTGGTGAAACAAGCACAAGCATAGCATATTGGTAGTTCAAAACATTACCATAAACTGACAATATTTATGATAATAATATGAGAGAGTAGCAGAGTAGCAAGAGTAGCAGAATTGCTTGTAGCCATGGTTGTTGTTGTTCTTGTTTAAGACGGCTCGTGGGAGTAAGCGGAAATGCAGAGGATAATACGGTGGCTTAGATGAACCAAAATCGAACATACCGATTTGATCATTTTTAACATGAAAAGTCCGTTTTGGTTCAAAATCGATTAATTGAACAGCCTTATGTCACTCATCAACATTGTGAATCTTTGCTATTCAATAAATTAACATAATAGTCAATGGACTGTAAAAGATGCGGTAATTTTACTGCATACCTAAGAATATTCATTATAATTCCTCAAAATCAATGCTTTATGTTTGCCACATCAATACGGTTTGTTATAAAACAAAGTGTTTGAAAATACAGGGGAACCATGGAGGAGGCTGTGGACCTTTATGGCACTCGCCAGGAGTTCTTTCGCAGGCTGTTTGAATTGTTTTTGTTTTTAACTTTCTTTTTGATTTAATGTGATTTTTATGAATCATTTTATCTGTTTGTGGATCTTCATGTGATGTAAAGCACTTTGAATTGCCTTGTGTTGAATTGTGCTATCCAAATAAAATTACCTTGCCTTGCCTATTTATTTCAATTTTTATTTACTTATTTAAATTTTATTTCAACATTTACAGTGGGGCAATTAAGTATTTAGTCAACCATGAATTGTGCAAGTTCTCCTACTTGAAAAGATTAGAGAGGCCTGTAATTGTCAACATGGGTAAACCTCAACCATGAGAGAGAGAATGTGGAAGAAGAAGAAAAAAAAAAAAGAAAATCACATTGTTTGATTTTTAAAGGATTTATTTCTAAATTAGAGTGGAGAATAAGTATTTGGTCACCTACAAACAAGCAAGATTTCTGGCTGTCAAAGAGGTCTAACTTCTTCCAACAAAGTCTAACGAGGCTCCACTCGTTACCTGTATTAATGGCACCTGTTTTAACTCATTACCGGTATAAAAGACACCTGTCCACAAACTCAGTCAGTCACACTCCAAACTCCACTATGGCCAAGACCAAAGAGCTGTCGAAGGACACCAAAGACAACATTGTAGACCTGCACCAGGCAGGGAAGACTGAATCTGCAATAGGTAAAACGCTTGGTGTAAGGAAATCAACTGTGGGAGCAATTATTAGAAATTGGAAGACATACAAGATGACTGATAATCTCCCTCGATCTGGGGCTCCATGCAAGATCTCACGCCGTGGCGTCAAAATGATAACATGAACGGTGAGCAAAATCCCAGAACCACACGGGGGGACCTAATGAATGACCTACAGAGAGCTGGGACCACAGTAACAGAGGCTACTATCAGTAACACAATGTGCCGCCAGGGACTCATATCTTGCACTGCCAGACGTGTCCCCCAGCTGAAGAAAGTACACGTCCAGGCCCATCTGCGGTTCGCTAGAGAGCATTTGGATGATACAAAAGAGGACTGGGAGAATGTGTTATGGTCAGATGAAACCATAATAGAACTTTTTGGTAGAAACACACATTCTCGTGTTTGAAGGAGAAAGAATACTGAATTGCATCCTAGAACTTTTTGATAGAAACACACATTCTCGTGTTTGGAGGAGAAAGAATACTGAATTGCATCGGAAGAACACCATACCCACTGTGAAGCATAGCAGTGGAAACATCATGCTTTGGGCTGTTTTTCTGCAAAGGGACCAGGACGACTGATCTGTGTAAAGGAAAGAATGAATGGGGCCATGTACCGAAAGATTTTGAGTGAAAATCTCCTTCCATCAGCAAGGGCATTGAAAATGAGACGTGGCTGGCTCTTTCAGCATGACAATGATCCCAAACACACAGCCAGGGCAACAAAGGAGTGGCTTCGTAAGAAGCATTTCAAGGTCCTGGAGTGGTCTTGCCAGTCTCCAGATCTGAACTCCATAGAAAATCTGTGGAGGGAGTTGAAAGTCTGTGTTGTCCAATGACAGCCCCAAAACATCACTGCTCTAAAGGAGATCTGCATGGAGGAATGGGCCAAAATACCAGCAAAAGTATGTGAAAAGCTTGTGAAGAGTTACAGAAAACGTTTGGCCTCCGTTATTGCCAACAAAGGGTACATAACAAAGTATTGAGGTGAACTTTTGGTATTGATCAAATACTTATTTACCACCATGATCTGCATATAAATTCTTTAAAAATCAAACAATGTGATTTTCTGTTTTTTTTTCCACATTCTTTCTCTCATGGTTGAGGTTTACCCATGTTGACAATTGCAGGCCACTCTAATATTTTCAAGCGGGAGAACTTGCACAATTAGTGGTTGACTAAATACCTACTTGCCCCAATGGCAATTGGATTTGAATCTATTTCACTTTTTATTCATTTCATTGTTGCACTCTTGTTCCCCCAAAGGTACAACCCTGAAATAATTTTATCTTAACCAAGTTTCTAACATCTGATTGGTTGCTTTGCAAAGCAAGTCTTAACTAGTCGATCTCAGATCATAGATTGAATCCTGAGCCAAAGGGTACGTTATGCATCCAATAGACCCTACCCACCGACGTCACAAAATCACGTGCTCCCTGTATGGTTCCGCCCACTTGTCTGTCATTTTGTGTCTGTATTATCAATGGTCTCAATTGATCAAGCAATTTATAATGCATTTCATGGAAGACCCGGTGCTTTCGGATGCCGTAAACTCACTTGATGCGTTGCATAAAAGGCGTTATGTGGAAAAGCTTCAGTTTATCCATTCGCCAGATCCATATTTGATGCCTAAATCGATGTTTTTCGACCTGCTGTCTCCGCCGTATTTGCCTGACATCTGCTAGCTAGCCTGATATGTACAACTATCTTGTCCACACAACATCAGCCTATTCTCACGAAAGTTTGAAAAACTTTAAGAGCTTGGAGGCTTATAAATACTTCGTTGCTGGTTGGGTGAAACAGGTCCTCGTCCACGAAAATTCGGCAGGAATCTATCTTGTGCTTGGAAAGGTGAGTTACGAAATTTTCAATTCAAAATCTTTTGTTATTGCTAACATCCACTGTCAAGTCTAATGTATTTCATGTCGTTTGTCAATGGAGTTAGGGCTTTTAATGTTTATATGGTTTAGCGATAGCACTCTCACTACATACATACGTGTATGTTGTCGGTGATTAGCCTAGCAATGATCTTAATTGTGGTTGTCAGCCCAAAACCGTCTAAATATATATTAAATGCATCTTACCAAATATAAAATGACTACTCCATAATCTGTGGTAATCGTTTGGAGCCCAGTTTTCTCGTCGAATTGCAGCAGCCCATCTCGCTCTCTTCTCTCCGGGTCTCTCGGAATCCGGTAGAACTTCAAGTCCCTCCGTCTTCTCCGTCTATCTTCTCTGTTATTGCAACCGACCGCCACACACGCCTTCACCATTTTGATTATTAATGTTATCGAGCAGAAAAACACGTCGTAAATAGGAGGAATGTACGTAGCCGTAACAGGGAAACATGATGTGTTGACGGACAATTGGGCAGCACCAGTCAGGAGGAAGGAGTTGTGACGTCACGTGGGTAGGGTCTATACATGAGGTGGCAGTGTTGATCAATACTGTCAGAAAAATGGTTAGATGATGATATGATAATGATTTTAAAAATATGATAATGTATAATAAAATATGATAATATATAACAATAATAATAATGATAATGATAGCTTCCTTGCATCACTGGTTATTCGATAGTTTTTGTATGGACTTTAGTGGCTCTCGGGGTACAGTGGTACCTCGTCATATGATCCTTTCGACATCCGATGTAAAATTTGACTGGTCACTTGACATATGACGAGATGCTCGAAATAAGCGATAAATGACAGTGTCACAAATTCATTTGTTTTCCCGCAAGACGGCAGCGGATTTTCTTGGGAGGGAAACCAACATGGGTCTCAAGAAGATAAGTGTAGGTGGTGAAAAAAAGGAAAAAGTGACGCTTACTATTAAATTTAAGAAGAAAATGATCCAAAAATATGAGCGTGGTGTGCGCGTCAGTGAACTGGCTCGACGGTCCGGCAGGAACATGTCTAATCTCGAGGACGACTCTCATTATTATTATCATTGTAACATCGGCAAGGATGTCGTCAGGTTTTTAATCATTTATTTCTTGTGCAACACAACACGGCTAAATTCTGCTGTTGCCGACGCAAACAACAACATGAAAAGAGAAAGTAACTCAACTCAAAGTATCGCAAAGTATCTGGCCTGCGGCTGTGGCTCGTGGGCCGGTTGGGCGGACGGGGGCGGGGGTGGGGTTGGTGGTACGTCCCCTCTTGCCATCCCTGAGGGCCGGTTAATGGGTGTGCGGGTGGCCCGGGGGACCACCCTGGATCCCGGGGGGGGTGACGATGGCTCCTTTGCTGGGCTGCGGGAGGAGGGATGGGCTGCGCGGAACTCCCCCCACCCCCACACCCGGTTTAGGTGCATTATCTCTACTGCCCTCTGGATTGGAGAATGACTAACTCCAACATGGATTTTAAAATGTTCTTTTTTTTTTTTTTTTTTTTTTTTACTCAATCATATTTTCCATCTGACCGCATGGACCAAACCGTGACGTTACAGGACGACTACAAATTCCGTTACACTCTTAGTATGTATGTATGCGTGCATGCATGTATAATACAGATTAGAAGATTAGTCGTTGTAATCAATTAGCCCCATCATTTTTTTCATGTTTATAACATACCTTTGGATTTTAACAAAAAGGCAAATATGTTCTTGATTGACAAGAATCTATGACCGTGTTAACATAATCGGGGGCAAAGGAAGAGACGGGGCACTCCATTTATGTCCAAGATGGTGTACTTAAAGAACTCTTTTAAAAACTCTTTTAAACATACAAATCAAAATATTAATGTAATGTATAAACACAGCCTTTATCTGACAGTGATTTACTTTCACAGACCTTAATCCAAGAGCCCATAGAGGCATTGCTCATTAGCAGTGGCCTTTCACTCACATACAGGGTGGCACATGTAGGTGAATACTGAGCCTCGAGTGACTATTGTGTTTATGTTATCTTTTCATAAGGACTGTTTGAAATTTGTCAAACAGCATCACTGTTTAGCTACGTGCCAATCAAAAAAAAAAATCAAACAGCCAGATGGGTGCCCTTCAGCTAACCTCGCCCAAGGCTGCTGGGCCCCACAGAGAATTCTTTCCGCATATCTGCCCCCTTCCCTGTTGTAAATTTCTGCTCTTTTCCTCTTTTATATCCCCGTTGCATTTTCCTTCTATCATTAGATGTTTCTTTTGAATTCATATTGTTCTTTAAAATGTTTATTAACTATACCCAAAATAGTTGATGAATGTAATTCAAACTAAAAGCTGTCATTTTTTGCTTTGGCAACTACATTTCAGGTTGCAAAATAACACCATTAAGCAGCATAAAATTCCTGTATAAATGGTCATTATTTGATGATTGTTAAAAGAAAAACCTAGTACAGCACAATAAGAGTATTGCATTGTTTGACTTTCCTCAAAATATCTTTAGATTAAAACCAATATTTTTATCTCATTAGTCTTCTCAAGTTTGAAATTTTTCATTCTCAATCATAAAATGGTATGATTTTGCAGCCAATTATTTGTCCTTATTTGTCCTTTTTGCCTGTGTGTAAATAGTTGAGTTCTTGCTTCAGCTGGAAAACTTTTCCAATATAACAACAATATACATATTTTAGCCATCACTCCAACACCCCACAATTTAGGGTCTGAAAAGCAATTACAGCTGTTTGACTTCGACAGACCTACAAGTGACTGGTGTTCACTCCAGCCTTTCACGCGAAGTAGCCGAGAATAGGTTTCAACACCCCCACAGCGATTAAGTGTCTAAGCAGCTGAAATTGGATGGATGGCTTTTGACAAACGGAAATATTCCCCAAATCTAACTTTAACACAATTCAATCACCTTGCCAGGCAGACTGTTAGACAAGTTTTGAAGAGCTTTTCAACAACTTGGCAAGTTAATGAGTGAGGTAATCTCATCATCAAACACACAAAAGAGTCATTTAGGGCAGTGTTGGATCTCCAGACTGAGAGGCCCAGTTGGTCATCTCAACAGATTGACATAGTGCAGGTGTCCAACTTCCACTGACCTTTTGAGGAAAAAAATTAAATTGGGTGGAGGAAAAGCTTGAGGGAGTGCTTTATAGCATTTAAATTGAGCAGCAGGTCAAGGGCTCCCCTCAACGACTCTGATCAATACAGACAGTCTCCAGTTGGCTAAAGATGGCATGGAACAGAAAAACCAGGCGTTGACCAATGACCTTCTGTGTGCGCGCAATAGGAAAATTACTATTTACAGTGTATGGACCAGCCACCACACTATGAAATTAATGATAAAAACTTTACACAATAATGATGTCAAAATGATCTTGTGAAAACATTTGCCATAACAAAAACAGCGCAAATAATTGAGGTTATAAATTTTCAACCATCAGTGTTTTGTCACTCTTAGGCAGATTTAGCTGTGTTCAGCGGTAAGAGTTCTTGCCGAAGCTCGCTAACAAAAAGGACGCCACGGACTAGTGTCAAATTTCTTAAAACCACCGAAATGCAAAGAAAACTGCTTTTAGCACAGTTCTACCTATAGCACACAATAAAATACAACAGGTCTTAAAAATGCATTAGGCTACTGCATGTAACAAGTAGAGGTGGGACTCTTTGGGCACCTAACAATTCGATTAGATTAAGATTTAGAGGTTACGATTCGATTATAAATTGATTATTGATGCACCCGCCCCTCCTCCCCAGCTATTGGCTGCTTTTAATGTTTTGTACATTAGTTAGAAAAAGTGTACAAAAATCCTCTCAGGTTTAAATTAACGACTATTTCAGTATCAAGTAACAATTCAAAACAGTAAATAAAATAAGTCCCCATTCTGTTTTAGCAGCTTCAAACTACATTCAACAAATTTAATGTGGTGAATCAATAGTTAAAAATATTAAAATTTCTCCCGTTATTGCATGAGTTCCCTTCTGTCTACTATCGACATGTGAAAGTTTTAAAACCGTTTCATCATCTAAAGATGGATTCCAGTTAAGATTTTGCCTATTTAAGAGTATTTTAGACAGACCCATGCCTAGGGGCGTCGCAGCATCCAAAAGGGCATCAAGAAAAATGTTTTAATATTTGAGTAGTACGACCCCAGATTAAGCAGTAGATGAAGGATGGATGCACAGATGGATGGATGGACGGAAGGGTGGATGGATGGATGGATGGATGGATGGATGGATGGACGGACGGACGGACGGACGGACGGACGGACGGATGGACGGACAGATGGACGGGTGGACGGGCGGACGGACAGATGGATGGACGGACGGACAGACACACGACAGATTTTCTTGAGAGAGAAATCAATATGGGTCCTAAAAATGTTAGTCCAGGTGGTGAAAAAAAAGAAAAGCATTGAAATTAAGATGAAAATGATATGAATGAAAAATATGAGGGTGGTTTGCGCGTCAGTGGATTGGCTCGACGATACGGCCGGATTATGTCAACAATCGCCACCCTCCAGGGATCCAGGGTGGTCCCCTGGGACACCCGCACCAACATCAACAGGTCTTAAGGAATGGGAAGAGGGGACGCACCACCAACCCCTGCGCCCGCACCCGCCCAGGGACCGCCCGCCCACCTGGCCCACGAGCCGCAGCCCCCCAGCCGGTGCAGTATATTGCGGGACCCCCAACGGCCCACCAACCCCAGAGCGGGGCAGGCCCCCCCCTCCCCCCGGAGCAGGCGACATCCAGCTGACTCACCAGCATCCAGGCAGCGACCCGCGCCGGAGCACAGGGCGGATACCCAGGCAGAGAAGAGAGGGGATCGCGGAAGCAGTAGAGCGCCGAGGAGCCGCCGCAGGCAATGCGAGATTGGAGCCCCGACCTCCACCCAATACCGCGGCTTGCAGCTCCCGGCAGAGTGGAGGCCACGCCCCGGGAGCCACGCCATAGAGGAAAAAGTGTCGAACCCACCTACCAGCCTATTACTGCGGCTGCCAAGTCCCCGATTGGCAGCCATTACCCAGCACCGTGATGGCGTTGTGTGGGGAGGGTAGTGCAATGTATGCATTAAAATAGGAGAGCTTAGCTTGGGGCAGTAGGACCACTGCATGGAGGTTCTACCCAGCCGCCCGTCCCACCGCCCCTTGCTAAAGCTCCCCCCCGTGAAGTATGATGTGTGTGGTTCTTTAAAAGAGGTGCGGGAATGGCCGGGCCTTCCGTGAGGACGCAACTGTGATGTCACCCCCCACCCCCCAACAGGTCCCATCCATTCCGCAACCATGGTGTGTGACTCTATGGCCCCGTCCCGACTTCGTAATTGGCTGATTATTGGAGGGCGGTACATTCGTCGTGAACACAGAATCAAAACTATAACGACTGTTACGACCTGATGATCGACTTTTAAAATAGGAAAATCTCGGCTTTCTCATCGAGGAGAGTGTTACAAATATTTGCAAAAAAATTTATGAATAAAATGTTTTTTTTATGTTTTGAAATATCAGGACATTTAATGAGTAATTTAAATTGTTACAATGCAATTGTTAGACTCCTTTAGGCAAAGTACAACCCATCCAAAACCCATACAGGCCCACTGGTAGAACATGCAGATTCCACACAGGAAGACCAGTTGCTGGGATTGAATCCTTGATCTCAGAACTATGAGGCGGGCATGCTAACCATGCTAACTGTGTCACTGAAGATTTTTCTTTATTGTCCACAGTACATGGCACATTGAAGTGGCAATTTACATGGTGAAGCTGCGACACCAAGATGCAACGATTGTGTTGTGGAAGGCCTCGCCTTCACACGGTGACGGCGAAAACGGAAGGCGAAGACGCAAACATTTGATTCCGGCCACCAAACGAGCTGGATTCGAATGCAGGGATTGTTCTGTAACCATACAGTGGGGCAAATAAGTATTTAGTCAACCACTAATTGTGCAAGTTCTCCCACTTGAAAATATTAGAGTAGCCCAAAATATCAGCAACAGTGTGTGAAAAGCTTGTGAAGTGTTACAGAAAACGTTTGGCTTCCGTTATTGCGAACAAAGGGTACATAACAAAGTATTGAGATGAACTTTTGGTCTTGACCAAATAATTATTTTCCACCATGATTTGCAAATAAATTCTTTAAAAATCAAACAATGTGATTTTGTTTTTTTTCCCCCACATTCTGTCTCTCATGGTTGAGGTTTACCCATGTTGACAATTACAGGCCTCTCTAATATTTTCAAGTGCGAGAACTTGCACAATTAGTGGTTGACTAAATACTTATTTGCCCCACTGTATGAATGGAACGCTCTCGTTTCGATGACGTCAGCGCTCTGACACGTTACTTTGGCATGCGCAGTCACTGTTAGTAAACATTTAAAACAGCAAACATGTTGGAACGTCGGCTTCAATTTACTGTTTATATAATATTTTTAATTCAAATATATTTTATGTTTGTGTTTTTGCACTTTCCTCTAGGGCCTGGCATTAATACTACATCGTCGTAATGGCAACGCAACCAAGACGGAACCATGTAAATGCAAACATGAAATTTGTCGTTTACTATGTAAACGGCCCTGAAGTTGTGACTTATTCTGACGCGTCTTGACAACCTTGTGACTTGGCTTGTCTCGACTCGACAACCTTGTGACTTGAACCGACTCGTCTTGACAAAAACAGAAGGCGAAGATGCAAATATGGGTCCCCAAAAGGTTGGGACAGAGCTGTGTCAACCAGGACAAAGACAAAGAACTTATCTCGGAATGAGCTGATGAATACGACGTATTTCGTAAAAAACATTTCTTCAATGTCTTTTGCAAAATATCAGGGCCATTGAATTAATAGATCAAGTGCAAATCTTACATATATATATATATATATATATATATATATATATATATATATATATATATATATTTTTTTTTTTTTTTTTTTAACCTGTCCTGTTCAGCTGTTTGACACAGAGAATTGAAGTCTAAATGCCCAGATAGTCTGAACAGTTTTAATGTTTCACATTGAGAGTCTGACATACTCCCATTGTGATCATTCAAAATACCTTTTTATTATGACAAAGCAGCGAACAGGAAGGGATTATGGGGGGACAGAAGAAAAGAAACACAAGAGAAGAAAGAAAAGAAACATACACAAACAACAACAAGAAATACATTGAACATCTAGACTAATTACTAATATGCTGGTGCCATCGTTAGCGAGATGTATTTCCAGTTTACACCATGTGGGGGCCTATTGGCCAGTGAAAGAGGGGGACGGGGGTGGGGGTGTCTATAAGCTAAGTGATTGAAAGGGGTAGAGTTTACACAAATCAGTTCTGTGATCTAGAACCCAGTAATCACGTGAATCTCTTATGAATGTAAGCCCGTTGGCGACCAACACTGCGCCGCCCAATCGCCAATCCCGGCACCAGGACCCCCAACCCGAGCATGCCCTACCACATCCAGCAGCACGTGAGCCCCACCGGGCACGCGACAGCCACGCAGAAGCCGCGCGGGTGCCAACCCAGGGCCACGGCCCCCACCCAGCCAGCCCAGGGCGGGAGGGCGGGCGGGGGAATGAGAGGTCAAGCGCAGCCCATCCCTCCTCCCGCAGCCCAGCAAAGGAGCCATCGTGATCCAGGGTGGTCCCCCGGGCCACCCGCGCACCCATCAACCGGCCTCCAGGGATGGCAGGAGGGGACGCACCACCAACCCCACGTCTACCCCCAATCCCCGCCCGCCCACCCGGGCCGCGAGCCACAGCCGCAGCCCCCCAACCGGCACGGCACGCCACGGGACACCCAGCGGCCCACCAAGCCCAAGACAGGGCAGGGCAGGGCGCCGGTGCAGGCAACACCCCGCTGATACACCGGCGCCCAGCCAACGACCCGCGACGGAGCGCAGGGCAGATGTCCAGCCAGAGAAGAGAGGGGAAGGCGGAGGCAGAAGAACGCCAAGGAATTGCCACAGGGAGATATAAGATCGGAGCCCCGACCCCCCACCCCACTCCCACGGCCGGCAGCCCAGGCAGAGGGGAGGCCACACCCCAGGAGCCACGCCATAAGGAAAAAGTGTGGGACCCACCTACCACCCTATTACTGTGGCTGCCAGGTTCCCGGCCGCCATCCCTGCACCTTTTTTAAAAAAGGTGCAGGGATGGCGGGGCCTGTGAAAGGAGGCAACCGTGAGGTTTCCTCCCCCTAAAGGTCCCAACCATCCCACAACCTTGGTGTGTGATGCATTAAAAACAGGGGGGAGCCGGGCCAGGACTGTAAAGCCCCGTCCCAACTCTCCCCGGAGAAATGTATGAGCGTGGCCCCGTCCACCAGAACCACCGGCCGCAGGGCGGGAGAAGCGTCAGGGCCCCGATCAATCCCTGCCCCAGACCACCCACGGTGACTTCGCGACCCCCCACCCCCACCCACCGAGCACCCACCCCGCACTCCGAGCAGTCGCCACACCAAGCGCCAGTAACCAAGGGACGTCCACCCCACCGGCAAGGGACAGCAAGCCCCACCCAAGGCCCCGCGGGCCCCAAGAGGCCCCGTCGACGACCCCGCTGGCCGGGGTCAGCGGTGGCTGCCGCGGCCCAGGGAGGCGGACAGCGCCGGGGACAGACCAAGGGGATGGAAGCGCCCCCTCCCCCCCACCCACCGAGCACCCACCCCGCACTCCGAGCAGACGCCACGCCAAGCGCTGGCGACCAGGGGACGTCCACCCCACCGGCAAGGGACAGCAAGCCCCACCCAAGGCCCCGCGGGCCCCAAGAGGCCCCGTCGACGACCCCGCTGGTCGGGGGGCAGCGGCGGCCGCCGCAGCCCAGGGAGGCAGACAGGGCCTGAGACAGACCAAGGGGACGGAAGCGCACCCCCACAACCCACCCACGGGCCAGGAGGGGCGCGCGGTATGACACCAGAGGACACCTCCCCGACACCCTTACATATTGCTCCTTTAAATATTTTAGAGGCTCATTGAACTTTTTTTTATGTGTCATAATGTTTGAACTGGCGATCAGAGGATGAGTTTTCAGTTCAAGTCGGCTTTGTTGTCATAAATGTTGTACGTGCATGAAATACAGTATAATATGGATGACATATCTCAGACAATGATCAAAGTGTAAAACATAGAATTATTTTAAAAATAATCCCAAAAAATATAAACAATCTAGAAACACAAAACACACATAACCAACCGGTGCAGACAGATAGAATTTACATATTTTTAAAGATTTTAAGAAAGAATTTTATACAACTCCTGGCAATCATTACGGAATCACCAGTCTCAGAGGATGTTCACTCAGTTTTTTTTTTTTTTTTTTTTTTTTTTGACATGACTCAAAACTAAAAAGTCATTTCAAATGGCAAGACCCTACGATCCTAATATACAACATCACTGATAAATGTTTTTCAGTGACACCTAAGAACACACTGGGTTGTAACAAAGGACAATTGTTGACGATTGGAAAGACAACTGACAATTGACGGCACCCAGGACAGGATAGCACCCAAACCTGTGTCTTCTGAAAAATACACCCAGGGGAACACAAGAAGGGGACAGAGTGATAAACAGGACTGACTCGACAGTATCAAATTATGCAAAAGGAAATACAACCAAGAACTCAAGATGCATCTGCGGAAAAGTCTAAATTTTAAATCACCCTTTAAAGGACATTAATAAATAAATGATTGAAGTGTGTAAAAACACATGCTGCTTAAAAATGCATCTGGCCAGAATGAAATGCAGGGAGAAAAAGAACATAATGCAACAAACGGGAAATGATCCTGTCAGTTGTAAACCATTATTGTTTCTTCATGCCGTTGATGTGTATGCGAGAGACAGCGAGAACGAGAAATAGTATTTGGTCTTTGCCAAAATGGCTCTAGGTATATGACATTTTTTGCAGGCCATGCTGGTCCATGCCATCGATGGCCATGCACGTCCAAATTTTCTATTCATTTTGAATGAAAGAAAAACACGTGGTTGTGATTTTTTTTTTTACCATTCACTTACCATTACAGCACATTGACATCCAACTGTTTTAGGGTTGCGCCAACATGCCGCAGCGCCTGCTGTTATTTTATCCGCCCTGAGGTCACTGATTCCGAGGTACGCGGTCGCTACACTCGCGGGTGAATCTCCAAGACGTCCAGAATGAAAGGGAAATGTTTTAAATGTGCTGTAATGGTAATTGTATGGTCAAAAATCACAACCCCACGTTTTTTTCTGCCATTCAAAATGAATGGGAAATGTGGACATGCATGGCCGTCAACAGCATGGCCTTACTTGGGTGCCAGCCGAAAGTCATTGTGCTGTAATGGTAAGTATATGGTCAAATATCACAACCACACACTTTTCTGCCATCCAAAATTAATGGGAAATTTAGACGTGCATGCCTGTCAATGGCATGGATTTGCATGGCCCACAAAAACTGCCATATGCAAAAATAAACCTGCCATATACCAAAAAAACTGCCAGATGCCAAAAAGTATTTTGCTATATGCCACAAAAATGCCATATACCAAAAAAATGCCTAAAGCAATTTTACTTTAAACCAAAAAATGCCATATGCCAAAAGCCATTTTGCCATATACTAAATACCACTTTCGTTGTCGGCCCTGCTGGAGTATGGGCGTTAATTCCATCTCCATTAGAGAGCTCGTTTGCTTACAAAAGGCGAGAGAGTGTGAACAAGGCACCAATTAATGCTGAAGACACGTAATTTGTCATGCGCTTAAAAACATAATTGTCGGCTATTTTACACAGTAATCGGATGATAAGTCATTAAATAAAATGATCGACGATTGTTGATAAGTCAATATTGTATCTATTTTTGACAGGCCTTGATGAGTAAGAGTATAACCTGCAAAAAAGATCACCACTGTGAACAAAGTATTAGTCTGTGTTTTTGTTTGATCATTTTATAATTTTTTACCTCTGAATTGAGTGATTCCATCATTTGGTCTGCTTGGTCTACAAAAATAACTGTTACTGACTACCGCAATTATCTTTTGTTTTCTTTGAGTGTTTCTTAAAGTCATAAAGTTGCAGTTTCAAATGAGTTTCAATCATTTTAATCAGGGGTTGTAATTAAACTGAGTTTTTTTTTCTTCCTGAATTGTTCGAAGTAAAGAAATTTATAAAAATCACTGTTATAAAAATAGACTTATGAAAATTGATAGCATAATATAGATGAAACTCATACTGAATAATTGAAAAATGGTTCCCATTTGAAACATTTGACCATATAGGCGATGCATTGGTCTAAACTAATCAAAATCATTACAATGTGGTCTTGAAAAGTAACAGTAAAGGGAAAGGAGGAAAGAATCAGTTGTATCTTTTACTGCAAGTGAGGTACTGGTTTATTACTGGATTAAGAACCCAACACATTTTTGCACTTATTAATATTTTTATTTTTATTTATTTATTTATTATCATCTTGCTATTTTATGTAACATGTCTCACTGAAAATTGATGTTGATTGATTGATGATTGAGATTGATGTGAAAAGTTTTGCTTCAAAATTGGTCTGTTCTGTGACGAGACTAATGCTGCCTTCACACGCTCTGGTAAAGATGAACCTTGCCACTTGCTAATCGCTAATTACAGTCTGTCCTATTCATGTGCTTTTGTTGTCGTAGCAAAAAGCATAACAAACTTGGACTTCATTTTAGTTTGCTGTGTGGGCAAAACTGTTTTAGACCTATTCATTCATCCACTACAACAAGAAGAGAATGCATCAACATCCAAACAGTAAGTTTTTGTTTGTAACTGAACATTTTAGCAAACATTGGTTAAGAAATCAGAATTTTATAATTGTCTACACTTCATTATGGTTCTGGCGTCAAAAATTTTTTTTTTTAAATAAAGTGAAAAATGATGATAAATCTTCTTAAACATTTAGTTTCTTACCATTTACAACTTAACGTAACGTAAAAGGTCCACCCATCTGAGAAACTCAGGTATCATAGTTCTCCAAGAGAAAATAAGACTTGAGGGGGCGTTCACATGTTATTTTCCACCCGACAAGTGGTATTTTCCATATTTACGACACCGCATGAAGGCAGCATTAATGTCCGACATGAGTTTGTGGATTCCACCTTAAAAAAAAAAAAAAAAAAAAAAAAATGTACGCTATGTTCGAAAATTAATATTCTCAGGAAGGTACCAGATACAGTACAAAATGCTAGAATAGAAGCCAAAATTGTTCAGACCACACTACTAGAAATGTTTGAGGGAGACTTTAAAATTAGGAATGGGGAATAATGGGGTGGGCGGGGTGTGGGGGGGGGGGGTCAACACAGCATCTGTTACATGTCAAACTGTAGCCATCATACCTTGACTAAAATGCACTCACATAGGCAGACAGACAGGCATGCACGCATTCGCGCACCCACATGCATGCGCGCGCGTGCACACACGCGCACACACATATTCTCCTGAATGAGGGAAGGTTACAGTTTGGTTTTCTGGCATAGTCACAGATGGGAGTAGCGAAATTTTTTACTCAAGTATGAGTAGTCATACTTCAAAATAATACAAGTCAAAGTAATGGTAATCATCAAAATATTTACTCAATTACAAGTAAAAAAAAAAAAATTATTAGGCGAAAAGAATACTCAAGTAAAGAGTAACTGCTTCCAACATCGGACTTTTTTTTCTAAACAATGGTATATTTTTTCTCAGCATAATATAATATAATATAATATAATATAATATAATATAATATAATATAATATAATATAATGTAGGGCTGCCACTAACGATTATTTTTATAATCGATTAATCGTACAATTAATTAAACAATTGGATAAATGTCACTTTGTTCAATGACCCTCACAATTTAACTTGAAGGTTTTTTAGGCATGCTGTAACGATGAAGACAAAATGGATGACTATTTCCTTCAAAAATAATATTTTATTACAGCTTCCTGACTTTAGTCTACAGCTGTACTGTCTTAAGTACATAAAACTTGTTGAAGTTTTTCATAAAGGCTCTGAGAGAATAACATAAAAAGAATGTCTCAGTATACTAATAAGAAAAAATTCCTGTTCGTTCAAATTAAAAAAAAGTACTGTTGATTGACATTTTTTATCTTGTGGGCAAAGCGCTGATATAAATTGTGTCAATCAATCATTTATTTGCTTCAAACAAACTACACAGACTAAACAACAAAATTGGATCGGAAGGAGGCAGACTGTAATGAATTGTTGTTCTTTATCAAACAGCTGTTCATAAATACAATCCAAATCAATTTTCACTCTCTTGTATGACAATTTACAATTTGAATGGGAGTTTGTGTTGAAAGGAAACTGTTATATGAATGTGTTTATGTGTGTGTGGTTTCTTTTAAAAAGAAATTAGACAACTTTTCTATCTAACAATGACTCAAGTGATAATACTAATATGCTTCTCTAAAACACAATAAAAACAGACACTTAAGACACTGATTAGCCTGATCACTAACGAGCTTAATGCTACGTGCTAAATAGTAACATCTCATCAATAAAGAATACAAACAGTACAATTGGCTTCATTTACTCACCTCTGACGGAGGCACACTGGATCTGATAACACAAAAGACAATCTAACTCTCGACACTTTGTAAAGATATTGATTCAGCAACCCAACCTGAGTGTAGCAGTGAACTCTCTCTCTCTTGCTCTAATAACTGGCGCGTACGTAGCCGCACATTACACACAAAGACCCAGACGGGGCTGCTCAAAGCTGCCGTCAAAAATCGATTATCAAATTAGTTGGCAACTAATTTATTCATCAATTTTATTCGATTTAATCGATTAATGATTGAAGCATTAATATAATTGTTATACTCTACTATAACCTCTTACATGACCATATTAGGCCAAAATATAGACTAGAAATATCTACAAAAATGAAACATCATCTGTCCAAAGAGCATGAGTGCCCACTAGTGGAAAAAACATATTTCATTTTCATGAAAACAATCATATCTCTGAATCATAAATTATAAAACCGAAAGCCAAAAGGTCGGCTAATACACACGTGTACATATTTTTTTTTTAATGAAATTTAAAAAATGAAAATTATTTTATTTGTGTACTGCTCGCTTGAATAAACTCCAAACAACTCACTCACAAGCTCAAATGTACTGTACTCGATGTGACGCAGGACGAGAAGCACTGTTGCTTTTTGCCATGTTTTGATTGCGTCATCACGAGAGGACTACAGTTCTTAGCACTATTCGGTGGTAAACTTTTGGCCTTATAACGGAAACTGAAATTTTAGCTATATTTCGGCGCTGAATTTTTGGTCACGTCTCTAGTTGCAACGTCTCATTGGTGAAACTGGTAGAGTCACTTTGGGCATCTCTGGCAAAAATATATTAAAATCTAAGTAGAGAGGAAAAATGACTGTAGTGTAGCTCAAAGTAGCAGACTGCAAGTAGTGTTTCTTCTTCGCAAATCTACTCAAGTAAAAACTGGCGTGGTAAAACTGCTCCTGGATTAGTACATTTTTCTCCAAAACGTACACAAATAAATGTAATGCATTGCTATGCACTTCTGTCTGTAATAAACTAAAACAAAATGTAAGGGTGCACCATTGAAGGCTGAAGTAGCTATGACATGTCATTGCTCTACAAATGAATTCAGTTGCATGCTCCATGCTAAACAGAAAAAAAAACACTGGGTTTGGGTATAAACAGGCAAAGCAGTCTATTCATTAATCACTGCGGTAAACAGGCCATCCAGTGACACCTGGTAGGGTTAATGCTTGGAACCTGTGTGCAATTACCCCCCCGCCCCCCTTTCTGTTCAAGGCAGCTCCTCACACGAAACCTTGTGATTATAAAGGAAATGGGAATTAGCAGAAACATTGCAGAGAGGTGGTCTGCAGTTTGCCGGTAACATGGAGTACTTGCGAAAGAAAAAAAAATGCTAAATGTGGGTTGATTGGAGTTTTCCCTGAGGAGCAAGTGGGAGGAGGGAGGGCCAAGGGTCAGACCTACACCAAATTAGTAGTGTCTGTTATTTGAGACCAAAATAAAGAAGGGGCAGCAGCAAATGATTTCCCCAATGCTAGGACTCCTTTCATAGCTCTCTGCTGAAATTACCAGGAGGCCATGCTGCAATTAGTGGTTTGTTTCTTTTAGACTGAAATATGGCAATAATTCTTAGCTTTCAACTCATTTCACTGGGAAGACGTATTGGCCAGCTGAATTAAGGAGGTAATTGTAACACATGATATGGCAATTTATTTTAAAAAAAAAAAAAAAAAAAAGCAAGACTTTACTGAGACATTACTGAATCCAGATATGCCGAATCCAAATGTTTTTTCCAAAAAGGATGCGAGTTAAATTTCCCATTGATTACACAGATGATACTTAATACTGAGCATCTTAGGCTATGATCACACAGAGGGGCAAGATGCGTAATTTGACATTTTTTGTTAATTCCATTTTTTTATTTTTTATTTTATTTTTGTTTTGGGGTATGTAGCCGTTCATATTACAAAAACATTTGCGACCCACGGTGCAAAGGGAATGTGTATGTGGCATCACACCCACATGCACACGAAACACATGTCGCAGTGTTTACGGAAGCACAGTGAAGTCTCCGCTGTCACACTTCTGTGGGATTTTTGAGGGTTTTTTGCTACCAGAGTTTATGTTTTTTCTTTTAACCTGAGAGCTTTAAGTGCGGCATCAAGAAGGACACCTGGTATGGCTTCTCTCGATGCGGAAGAGCAGCGGTTCTCCTCCGAGACCCTACCTGATGACAGAGCATCACACTTTATCTTTAATGGAGAGTCATGGACATGCGTAGCCATCAATGGCATGGCCTTACTTGGGTGCCAGTTGAATGTCAATGCGCTGTAATGGTAAGTGTATGGTCAAAAATCACAGCCACACGTTTTTCTGCGATTAAAAATGAATGGAAAATTTGGACGTTCATAGCCCTCATCGAAAAGCCTGACTTGGGTGCAGTTGAATGTCAATTCGCTGTAATGTAAAGTGTGTGGTCAAACAATCACAACCACACGTTTTTCTTCCATTCAAAATTAATGGAAAATCTGGGCGTGCATCAATGGCAAGGACGTTTATGGCCTGCAAAAAAGCCATATACTCCAAAATCTTCTATATACAACAAAAGTCATATACCAAAAGTCATTTTGCCATATGCAAATAAAAATGCTACAGTATATATCAAAAGTCACTCTGCCACATTCCAAAAAAATGCCATATACTAATATCTGTTCGGCCACACACCATAAAAAAATGCCACATCCCAAAATCCAACTTCAAAATATATTCCATTTTACCGTGCATAATATAAGTCATTTGTTCTTATTTTTTTTAATGTATGTTACGTATATCTTTATTATAAAAAACAAAAAGTAAATGCTGACATTGACTTCAATTTTAATGGACATCCTATGTTCTTAAGTTGTTAAAATTGAGATTTTGCATTAAGATGTGAGGAAATAAGGGAAAATAAAAATTACGAGACGGAGGTTGGGGTTACTGCTGTTTTTCTTTTATTTTGCAAATCATTAAAAAAAAAATACAATTTTGAATGGAAATCGTTTTTTCTTTATGTGTTATAGGAGCTACTGTGCCAAAAGCAATTTTCTTTACATTTCAGTGGTTTTAGGAGGTTTGACACCCCCCACCCCCACTCCAAAATAAATAAATAAATAAATAAAAACATTTCTAGCTCTGTGGCGACCTTCATGTCAAGGAGTTCCTGCAAGAAATTCTAGCCACTTTCACCATTTATAATACATAATAGATGCATAATACAATACATACAACACAATACATAATTTAATACATATTTTGGCAAAATGGATAGGTCTACATTTGAAAATTGAATCTATTTGCACATTGTCAATTGGCCCATTATTGTGTGTGACCTGACATCTTTTGTAAAGATAAGGTGCTCATAAAGCTAAGGGATCATTCTTGCCTGGCACGGCCAGACTGTTCTCCCTGTGTTTTTCAAAAACTGAGAGTATAGTCTGGGACCCAGCCCATTAACGGCCTCTCGAGCAAGTACAAAATCAATCGACAAATGAGATTTGTTTATTTGCGTGACGTGTTCTTAACGAGCAACGTCACTCTTCTGCGTCGGAAGTCGTCCCCACAACAACACGATGGCGAACAGGAGAGCTGAGAATATGTTCCAATCCACGGTAAAATCAGTTTTAAATTACCAAAAACACATCGACACAAGTCATTGACAACAGTCTGTCTCGTGCTAGCCATGTTGAATAAACTCCGCTCTCCTCGTATGTTTACTTCCGCGTGCAAGTCCCTTGTCCCGCCCATCGCTGATTGGTCCACTTCGCTGTCTGTTTGCTGTAAAATGCTCCGCCCTGAAAATTTTATCCGCTTAATGGTGGCCAGACTCAATAGCTGGAACAGCGGTGAGTCTGGAGTACCAGGCTAGGATCATTCTGTTTGTTACCTTCACTGGGGTGCATATTTGTGTCTGTTTAGACAAGGTGATTGCCACCTTGCATATTGTTATTACTGAGTAACAGTTTTGCACTAATCATTCATTTATGTAAGTAAGACCAGAGAGAAATATGGCAGCACATCACTCTGAGCCTGGCTGCCTACCTACTTCACCTGACTGACTTGATTGACTGGCTAGCTAGCTGGTAGGCAGACTGACTTGCTGACAGACTATTTGGTTTACAGACTGACTGACTACCTTTTCTCATGCTTGATTTTGTTTCAAATGGAATGTACACTTTTTTTCCGTTATTTGCTTTAATTAAGTACAGAGCTGGAGTCTGTTTTATAAATGAAATGCGCTTAAAGGGCAGATGAAGAGTATGTCTGATTTCGGTGCAATTTAACGGATTAAATTTTTGGACGAGTTTGTCGAAACGACTATGTCATTTCTAAAACGTAACTTCAAGAAGAATTTGCATTTTGTTTGTTTGTTTGTTTGTTTGTTAGCACTCCGTCAATACTGCCTTCCCAAACCTGGAAGTGTGACGTCATTTACAGAAGGCAACATGGCAGACTTTTTCCGTAGCAGTGACGTTAGCGATGATGAGGGCTCCCAGGAAAGATTACCAGCAATTAATCGTCACATGTTTCAACCTGAGGCGGCACAGTGGTGATGCCGCTGATTGGCGGCTCGACACGTCACGAAAGGAAGCATGGTAAGCGTGTGTCTGGAATCATGATTTTTCTCTAAACGTTTCTTTCCCCAGTCATCCTGTGACATAATTATGAGTAATTGCAAAAACAGACGAGTAGTTTAATAGATCTATTGTATGTATCTAATCTATCAAATTCACATGAATAGACGACGTGTCAGTTGTCCTATCTGCTTATGACAGGCCAACAACAAAAAAACAGGTTGCACTTCAACAAACAGGCAGTAGGATTTGCCCTCCTATATCAACAGACTTGCATCAAATTTCAGAATTAGAAAATCTAGTAATGGTCTTCTTACAACTTTGAAAAAACAAGGCTGTATTCTACTAGGCTTTCAAAGCTGTTGTCAATGAAATATTGAAAACAATGAAGTAATCGAGGAGTCATGGAGAAGTTCTTCCGCATGACTCTCACAAAAGATGTCCAAATCCTTGCAAAAGGTTTTTTGGGCCACTGATACTCTCGAACCGTCATGTGAGAAATTCATTGCTTCACATCGAGATGGCATGATGAATCTCGCGAGTAAAGCCCAGAAAATCTTTGCAATACAGTGGGGCAAATAAGTATTTAGTCAACCACTAATTGTGCAAGTTCCACTTGAAAATATTAGAGAGGCCTGTAATTGTCAACATGGATAAACCTCAACCATGAAAGACAGAATGTGGGGGAAAAAAACAGAAAATCACATTGTTTGATTTTTAAAGAATTTATTTGCAAATCATGGTGGAAAATAAGTATTTGGTCAAGACCAAAAGTTCATCTCAATACTTTGTTATGTACCCTTTGTTGGCAATAACGGAGGCCATACGTTTTCTGTAACACTTCACAAGCTTTCACACACTGTTGCTGGTATTTTGGCCTATTCCTCCATGCAGATCTCCTCTAAAGCAGTGATGTTTTGGGCTTTCTTTGGGCAGCACGGACTTTCAACTCCCTCCACAGATTTTCTATGGGGTTGAGATCTGGAGACTGGCTAGGCCACTCCAGGACCTTGAAATGCTTCTTACGAAGCCACTCCTTTGTTGCCCTGGCTGTGTGTTTGAGATCATTGTCATGCTGAAAGACCCAGCCACGTCTCATCTTCAATGCCCTTGCTGATGGAAGGAGATTTTCACTCAAAATCTCTCAATACATGGCCCCATTCATTCTTTCCTTTACACAGATCAGTCGTCCTGGTCCCTTTGCAGAAAAACAGCCCCAAAGCATGATGTTTCCACCCCCATGCTTCACAGTGGATATGGTACAATTTAGTATTCTTGTTCCTCCAAACACGAGAACCTGTGATTCTACCAAAAAGTTCTATTTTAGTTTCGTCTGACCATAACACATTCTCCCAGTCCTCTTCTGGATCATCCAAATAGTCTCTCGAGCGAACCGCAGACGGGCCTGGACGTATACTTTCTTCAGCAGGGGGACACTTCTGGCAGTGCAGGATTTCAGTCCCTGGCGGCGCTTTGTGTTACTGATAGTAGCCTTTGTTACTGTGGTCTGAGGGTCATTTACTAGGTCCCTGTGTGGTTCTGGGATTTTTGCTCAACGTTCTTGTTATCATTTTGACGCCACGGGGTGAGGAGGGAGTTGAAAGTCCGTGTTGCCCAACAACAGCCCCAAAACATCACTGCTCTAGAGGAGATCTGCATGGAGGAATGGGCCAAAATACCAGCAACAGTGTGTGAAAAGCTTGTGAAGAGTTACAGAAAACGTTTAGCCTTCGTTACTGGCAACAAAGGGTACATAACAAAGTATTGAGATGCACTTTTGGTCTTGACCAAATACTTATTTTCCACCATGATTTGCAAATAAATTCTTTAAAAATCAAACAATGTGATTTTCTGGGGGGGGGGGGGGGGGTTCCACATTCTGTCTCTCATGGTTGAAGTTTACCCATGTTGACAATTACAGGCCTCTCTAATATTTTCAAGTGAGAGAACTTGCACAATTAGTGGTTGACTAAATACTTATTTGCCGCACTGTATATGGTGAGGATAGGATAGAGCTGGCGAGGTCTTCTGTAAATGACATCATCAGGTAGCGGCCGGCATCAAGGCTCGTCCCTTGTTGCTAAGGTGTTGCTATGGCAGTAACTCAAAAACTACACAATCAATTAACATTTTTTTTTTTTTTTTTTTTTTAATAAATGGAGTTTGACACAGCGAATAATGCATTCGAGATTCGATACAATTTAACCGAGTAAAAAGGTCAAGAATTGAACTCTTCACCTGCCCTTTAATCCCAAGAGAGTTAAAGTCACTGGCACTTTCAGTTGGAAAAAATAAGTTTAAATATAAGATATTCTGAATATTTTATTTATTTGTCGTTATTTTTATTTTGCCAAGAAATCGTAATCGATATAATAATAAGTGTATATAAAACCCTATAAATGCCATCATTAGAACATTAAAGAATAGTTTGACATGTAAATAAGATATTAATATTATAGATACATTTAGTAATGTTTTAATAATATGTGCTGTACAGTCATTCTCTCCATCATACGATACGTGTGTTTGTACATACGTAAAGGTAAATATATTCTTTCATTCATTTTCCGAGCCACTTAACCTCACGAGGGTCGTGGGGCTGGAGCCTATCCCAGCTAACTATGGGCTGTCGGCGGCGTACACCCGGAATCGGTTGCCAGCCAATCGCAGGGCATAAGGAGAAGAACAACTATTTGCGCACACACACTCATACAATTTAAAGTTTTCAATCAGCCTACCATGCATGTTTTTGAGATGTGGAAGGAAACCGGAGTACCCAGAGAAAACCCACGCAAGCGAGAACTTCACACAGGAAACCCGGGATTGAACCCTTGATCTCAGAGCTGTGAGGCAGACGTGCTAACCACTCTGCCGTGCACCGTGATGTAAACACGGTGTACGGTGTACAGCAAATGCTTTTAGAACTTCTCAATGCATTGAGGGCACAAAAGTTGAGCAGCGAGGTAGCACTGTATATCCTCATTTACCTATTGATCACACAGCATAAGGAGCAAGGTCACCAATGCAGGGAATTGAATCCACAACCTCTTGTTTGGAAAGGCAGATACGCCACCGTATCACAACGCAGTGTAGTAGATCAAAACATTGCAAATAAAATATGAGTAATATAAATAACACAAATAATAACATACAACATACCGAAACAGTTTAATTAAACTAGAGGGGATGAATAGGCAGGGTTTTTTATTTGTAGGGATGTTAGTAGACATATGAGATACTTGCTGATCATTAATCTTCCCCTAGCTGAGTTCATCATAGTTATGACCAGTGGCAGCTTTAAGCGTTTTGGGGCTATGCCTAATGGTCTATCCTCTTTACGAATAAATACTGTTTGTTAAATGATTAATTATGCGCTATCTAGGTTAAAGAGGTGGGGTCTTGGACCCTTAAGACCCAAACATTTTGCCTATTCACACTCAACTCACCACCAATCCTTTTCATTATACTGATAAAAGCCCCGTCCATCAAGGTCCCTCCCATCAGTGGGCATGATCACGAAGGATTTGCTGAGTTTGATCTTGGCTATTCATTTGATTTTTGTCTCCCATTTGGCTTACACGATCTTCTGGGAAAAACAGAAGAGGACGCTGCTGCTATTTTTGTAGTGTCCCAGCCTAAAAGATATATTTGATGTATAGGATTATTGTCTGGACTTTAAAATCAACGAGGTGGGAAAATGAGAACTGAATAATTTGCGCTATAAACCTGTAGCCGGAAAAAAATAGCGACCATGCAGCGTCATTTGGACATCGGGGCACTTTACCATCCTGTGGAAGTTCAGCCCGATCACGGGACGCATCGCTACCGGACTTTCATGATTGAAGAGATCCTCACCGATCACGAGGAACACAAAGTTGCAGCTCCCACAAGAGAGCTCCTCAAATTCGGAGTACACGCGCTTCTCTCTACTCGTGCATTCCGGAACCAAATGGGTAAGAACAAACGGAGTAGTCCGATTTGTTACGTTAACACGGAGGCCAAAATTGCATGAATGTGTTTTCATTATATTATAAGTAAACATATGCCCCTCCGCCCCTAAAGCATTTGAAACCCAAATATTAGTTGACAATCAGGTTCATGTGACAGCCAGCCATGTGCGATGTCGGTCGATGATGAATAAATAACCACAAAGCGTTTAGGACGGATTCGATTCGTGAAAAGGCTACAAGACAAAACACAACAACTTTACTTGTTGACCGTTGCATGCGTTACACAATTAATACAGTAGGTTGTTTGTATTTGATAATAATAATAATAAGTTGCAATAAATCCAAATGATGTATAGCTGTTGACGTTCTTTGTTTGTTTGTTTGTTTTTTGTTTTTTGTTTGTTTGTTCGTTCGTTTTGCTCTAAGTTGCTGAAATAAGTAAATTCGATATGTTTAACTCCTTATGACAGCAACAATTCCAAGTCGGTGTTTTGAGCTAATAATGATGTACGGGATGTTTTACAATCGATAAAAGTTATAAATGAGAATTAGAATTCATGAAAATTCTAACATACACCATTTCATTCTGCGTATTTCCTCAAATGTTACTATACCAAAGACCCAACATTTATTCATTTCGGTTTAAATGATGTCGATTGCGTACGCATAAAACTTAAATTACCCAAAAAATAAAATGTCAAATATATTTTCGTTTGGTTTGTTCGAAGCCCAAGATGATGCGAAAGAACTTCGAGGTGACTCATGACAACTTTTCATCTTTACCTATTCTCTTATGAAAGCGTTGAAGGCCGACCAGACTACGCGAAATGTTGTCAAGTTCCCCTTGTCCCCGTTGCCCCGCTCACTGAGCTCGACGCTCGGCTCCCCGCTGCTATCGGCCCCTACAAACCTGCAGGTCGGCGTGCCATCCCTTCCTCTCGATCTTCACATCAGGGGCACATTGGAGCATGGATCTGGAGTCGGCAAAAGCAAGAAGGGTCGCCGGAGCCGAACAGTGTTCACCGAACTCCAGTTAATGGGGCTGGAAAAACGCTTCGAGAAGCAAAAATATTTGTCAACACCTGATAGGTGAGTGGCTGCATACCGTTAATATATATATCTCAACACATATAATTTTATCCATATTTAATCCCTTACAGAATAGATCTTGCTGAGTCTTTGGGCCTCAGTCAACTCCAAGTCAAAACGTGGTATCAGAACAGAAGGATGAAATGGAAGAAAATTGTAAGTTTAACGCATAATTACTATAAACCTGATATGTCGTGAATCACAAAAAAAATTCACTGTTACTGTCTGTACCTAACAAAAGTGACCATTTGTTACCCAATATGTGCAAACGTTTCTTCCAATGATAAGACAGAAAAATCAAAGGTTGTGACATAATATAGATGTATATTAGGGCTGAATGATATTGGGAAAAACTTACATTGCGACTTTTGGGGGGTTTGCGATATATTGCAATATATATTGCAATTTTACAACTAGAAGAATTTTCACCATGACTTCAATCGCTCTGTTTGGAAAGACTTTGGTTGGACTCACCATGTTTTCGTATTAGTGTATTGCATTCAGTATTTTATTAGATTGTTTTTCCTGAGTTTCCCCCTTGTTTTTCCAATTTATCCTTCTATTCTTATTTTTTCCCCTTTATTCTTTAAAAATTTATCATATTCTTCATTATAAAAATGCTATCTTCGTTTCTGTCATTTTGTTGCATTATAGATTTAAGGTGCTTCAATTTTCTTTAATAGAATTTATTTATTATTCATTTATCTAAGAACTGAAAGTGCAAAAAAAATTGCAAAACCGCGATATATGATTGTATTCATATAATACAGTTTAATCCAGGGTTTATCCGTGAATGATCAAGATTGCTGTATATAAAATGGATACAGGAAGTCATGTTTCGGCACACATGCTGCTTTTATGAAGCAAACCAAAAATTAACACGTTCAAAAAAATAATAATAATAATCCTACATCCTGCATGAGGACTATTGCGCATGCACACAATGCGATGACGATATTGAAACGATATATTGTGCAAGCCTAATTTATATGTATATATAGATATACCTGTATATGTTTCACTGTAAATCATCAATTTATCGATTCTTTGGACGGCGACATATTTTACGATATTACAAATATATAAGATATTAAGTACAAATTTAACACAATCTCTTCCATTTCAAGCCTGCCTAGGGTCGATTCAATTCAAAGGGCTTTCAACTAATTGACTATGCTATTATGTAAACATTAACACACTTGGTTGTTCCACCGAGAAAGCAATAAAAAAATTTTAAAAAACAATATCGATGTTTTTGACAATTCTGTTTTAGAAACTTTTCAGATATTTACATGAAACCTATTCTTTTTGACAAAAAGGCAAGTCTCAAAGAAGACTATATAGGTTGTTGTTTTTTTTGTGTGTGTTTTGATCTATTTCGATTCCATTGTCCTTAACCAATCAATAGGGTAACTTGATACTAACAGAGGTGGGTAGAGTAGGCAAAAAATTTACTCACGTAAGAGTAGCGTTACTTCAAAATAATATTAATCAAGTAAGAGTAAAAGTAGTCATCCCAAAAATGTACTCAAGTACAATTAAAAAAGTATTTGGTGAAAAGAATACTCAAGTAATGAGTAACATTTTGAGTAACTGCTTACATTGTTTTTTGTTTGTTTGTTTGTTTGTTTGTTTGTTTGTTTGTTTGTTTGTTTGTTTGTTTTTTAAACAATGGTATTTTTTTCTCAGCACAAAGTTATCCATATAAACTGTTATTTTCATACTGTACTATAACCTATTACATAACTGCACTGAAGCAAAGATATTTTAAAAAATTGAATTCTGGTGAGAGAAGAAAAATCTGCAGCACTGAAGTGTCATTCGTCAAAAGAGCATGAGTGCCCGCTAATGGAGAAAATAGTTCGAATAGTTGAATAGGAAACAGTTCCTTCATAGTTCCTAATATGAAATAAAATGGATCATATCTCCGGTTTTCCGTGGTCAATCGGAGCCAAATAAAAACCGGGACAGAGGTTAAAATCTGCGCTTTTCAGTCACGTTGAGAGCAATGCTCTTTGTCAAATACTTCATTTTTACGATGGTTTAAAGACGCCACAGGATCGAAAATGGCGGCGTGATCGTGGAACGGCAAGCTTGCGTCTGAATGGTACACTGCTGTACACTGCTAATACAATGTAAATAAATTAATTTGTTTGAAATAAATTAATTTGTTAATTAATTGGATTAGCCAATATTTTTTAAATATTTACTCAAGTAAATGTAAAAAGTATTGCTTAGTAAAACTCTTCTTAGTAGTACATTTTTCTACAAAAAGTTAGTCAAGTAAATGTAACGGAGTAAATGTAACGCATTGCTACCCACCTATGTACACTAATATATACACTGTCATTCATTTTCCATACCGCTTATCGTCACAAACATTGCAAGGGTCCAAAAGCTCAGCTGAATCTCGGCAGGAGGCAGGGTACCCCCCCTAACTAGTCCCAGGGCACAACGAAACAAACAATCATCAATTATACTAAATTTCACAAATGGATAAATTAGAGTGTTCTATTATTCTTGCATGCATGTTTTTATATGGGAGGACAATGGAGTACCTGGATAAAACCTGCAGCCATGGGAGGAAACAAACTGTACATAAAGAAAGGCCTATTGAACCCTTGATCTCAGATGCAAACCTGTCATCCAAGGTTGTGCTATCAATATAATGGCAGAAAACACTCAGGTGACTTGAAGTTCCGCTCTGAGACCCCCAATTTGGCCAACTTTCAAAATCGTCCGATATGCATGTTTGATACATCAATGGAAAGCTTAAAATCTCAATTTTCTGGGGTAAGAAAATTTTTGAATAGGAGGGCATTTAAAAAAAAAAAAAAAAAAAAAAAAACAGAAAACAAATTTTAAACAGCAAAACCCTGTCTGGAGGTGAGAGCACGCAAGAGACGAATTAAAGACGCCATGACTTCAACGAGAAATTATCGCATACTTACCTTGTTTCGATCCAAAAACTCCATGCAGCATGTATCACCGAGTGGCAAGACACAGCTGTTAATGGCCACAGCTGGATTTTTGTGGGATTTGATGGGTGAAACATGGAAATATAACAAGGGTCGCGATGCAGAAATCGCAGACATCAAGGAGTCGTCGAGGTTTTCTTTTTCATATATTTACCCTTTGAAACGTTTTTTTTTTTTCCCATTTTTTCTTTGTATGGATCAATTATTTATCATCTAACATATCAGAGAAAATAAGACAGTAACAAAAAATATATAATTAAGCGATAGTTATGAGGTAGATATCCGTGACTTTTTTAAAGACACCATTTTTTTCATTGTGACGTCATTTGTTTAAGAGTTTAAAATATGCGAGTGAATAATTTTTTTTAAGTCTTTTTTTTTTTAAACAAAATATTAGACATCAATTAATGATTATAAGCTAAAAATGACAGACATTTCGAATAATAAATACAATTACTTATCTTCTTTTTACGGCTAGGTTGAAACACGTCTGTAAACGGGGGTTTCTAGGGTAAAACGGACAAATTAAAAATAGTTTGGGGCTTATTGCGACTTGAATCTGCTATAGCAGCACATAGACATATTGTTCAATCAAACATAACGGTTCTTTTGGCTTAAAATACAGCAGTTTATTTTAAAGAGGGGTGCTGGAGCAGAAACTGCTTTTTCAGTCTTGTCTGTGTTTTCCGCCATATGCGTGTTAAGGGTGGGACTTTGACACGTTAAATATGATGAACTAATTACAAAGAGAAACGTGTTAAAATAATTTTTTTTAAAAATAATAATGCATTTAATCAACAGCATTATACACTCAAAGCCATATTGCCTTATGAACACAGCCAAAAAGAAGTTAATCATAGATAGCAACTTTTAAAAAAAGATATAAAGTGTTCTTTCATTCATTCATCTTCTTCTTGCATAATGTAATACCAATGCTGCTTCACTGCGAAGTGGTGCCTCCTAGTGGCCATGCTTCGCACAAACTCAAGATTGTTCTTTTCTTATATTAACTGCACTGTTGAGGGAATTTCACATATACAGTATATTAAATATATGCCCATTGGTGTAGTTTGACTTTTGTGGGAGGGGGGTAACAAAATACGTGGATGACCCCGAAACGCAGTGTCAGCAATAAAATTTACTTACAATACATATACACTGTATACTTGACAGTTGACACTGTTCGTGTTCAATCCTTGGTTCAAACTCAGTTGTTGTTGGTAGTGTTTGAAAGCTTAGGTTTAAAGAAATTCTGAATATCCAGCTTGCCACCTCTGGTGTGGTTTTGGAAAAACAAATCACAGGACCGACACGAAGGTGCTAGTCACGTGATGTGTTCGAAAAATAATTTTGACCCATTATGAAATACTTTGTAGGATTCTTGTTAATTTCATTAAATTTGTTGTGTATTTTATTGCTTTACAACTTTTATAGACAACATTTTAACATTTTAAGGGGAAGTTCAGAATTTATGACATCAGGCTTAATCTTCGAGTTAGCGGGGGTTAAATTAGTCAGGGAAGTTTATTTCAACAAATTCCGTGCAGTTTGTCAGTTATTCATTAGTTTCAGGGCTCCGGAGTGGCTAAGCTAGCGCGAGTCAATAGCGCCTGCTTAGACTGCCAATAAAAAACAGTATTAACAGATCTAACATCGTCAATTAAATTCGAAATACCCATGCGCCCAAAACAACGTCACATCAAACTGCTGTAATTCGTTTCATTCTGCGGGACAATTTTTTTAGATGCTTAATGCGACCACAATAGAGAGTAGCTCAGTCTGCTCCCTTTTGTCCCCCCCCCCCCCCCCGGAAAAAAAAATTTGATATCACTCTGCCCTGCTTGCCTAGACAGCCTGTTCCCTGCAGAGCTGCTGGATTACAAATGTTGCCATTCATACTACAATTATTGACATGTAATGGTAAATTTTGAAAACTTAAACCTGAAAATCCTGAAAACATAGCCAAACGAATTGATTGCATGGGTCATTGGTGATTCTAATGCATGCATATATTGTTTTTTATTGGTATGCTAAGCAGGCACCATTGACTTGCGCTAGCTTAGTCACTCCGGAGCCCTTAAACTAACAAAGAACTAACAAATTGTGCATGGAATTTGTTGAAATCAACTCCACCGACTAAACCCCTGCTAATTCGTAGATTAAGCCGTATGTTCAGAACTTCCCCTTTAAATTCATTTAAAGGAAAGTCATTTACATGCAATGACAGTTTTCGGCCGCCGGGGGGCACTGTACAATGTAGGTAGTCCCCAGACTTACCTGATTTCAACTTTACGACATCGGAGTCTCGTCTGCAATTTTTTTCTCCAGTAGTTTTTTTATTTACTTTTTCTTATTGTACCTCACATTATCATATTTTTTTACTATACTTTATTAATAAGACGTGTACTGTCGTCTCTAAACATTGAGTTGTTCATCTTTACAGGCAGCAAACAAGGAAATTGTGCTTTTTTAAGCTTTTTACTTCCTTCACTTTTGACAGTTTGTAAGAGTGTAGCACACATACTGTATGTACACTTATTTTCAAAACGACACTCATTTTGACAATACAACACTTGACACAAAACAATTGGTATTAAAACGTCCATCTAGTCTGATCAATATGTAAATTTAGTAGATTAAATTAGCGTAATTTGCCTAACAAAAGTCCGCTATCTTATATGCTACAAATGCTAATATATTTACAATTGTCATAGCAAATCATTCACACGTAACTCCACAAACTGTAGCTGTTAACTGAATTACAAATGGAGACACAAACATATAGTCAAACAGCTGAGACAATTTACAGCCTGATGTGGGCCAAACCAGAGCGCAGCTATCGGTTACCCATGTCAGACGTCTGAGTCTGCTCTTCAGTCAAACAAGGCGACAGTCCAGCCAGACCCAACGCTGCCACCAGAGGGCAGTGTATCCTCCATTAATAAACAGAATAAAATACTTTTGGACTTATTGAATCGTTATTTTGGGGTGCTGAACTCATTCACTCCCTGACATTTTCACCGGTGCAACCCCCTTCGCTCCCGGCCGTTTTACTGGATTTTAACTCATTTTGCAAGGCCCACACAAAATTCTGTTCTTATTGCTATAAAAACATGGAACCCACCAAAAGAAAGATTAGACTCTCTTCTTTCAGCAGGAAAAAAAGTTAGATCATATCTTTTTCCATTCTCTAGAAATCAGCATTAGAAAATAGCTTTAGCTTGAGCAATTTTCCAATTTCTGATGAAAAAACTGAGAAATTGAGCTTTTTGTAAAAGCATACATTTCAAACATAACTTTGACTTTAACACAGCTATTTTTTGCTCTTGTGACATCCCAAACATCTGAATAATGTTTTCCTTCTACAAAATAACATAAACAACAAGATAAATAGAGCTTTTGATAGCAAAGTAACAATTTATTTATACATAACTAAGCTATTGAACTGAGAGATGACGCTGTTGTGGCTGCGACAGCCGGGGTAAACTTTTCCCTCATCGCCGCCTGTCTCATCAAGATGGATTTTTTTTTTGTCTTTCTTTTGTGGTGACCACTGCCATGTGGCAGAGTTTGTCTGGGATTTGTGTGGGGCATATTGTGTTCCTGGGGGGGAACTGGTTTGGCTGTGCGCGTTTCCGGCTGAGTAGCGGGGGACGTGAGTGGCCGAGTACAGTGGCGCAGGCTCTTCTCGGCGAGCAGCACAGACTCAACGGAATCGTCCGCTGCACTTGTGGTCCCGGTCGTTCTGCTCGGTCGTCCAGCGCCTGGCATCCCGGGCGTCCTCCCGGTTGTTCTGCTCGGTCATTCGCCGCCTGGCATCCTGGACATCCTCCTGGTCGTCGCACTTGGTCATTCGTTGCCTGGCATCCTGGTCGTCCTGCTCGGACTTCCCGCGCCTGGCGTCCTGGACGTCCTCCTGGTCGTCCATTCGGTCGTCTTCCGCCAGCGCCCCGGCCGTGCGACCCGGCCATTCATTCCGTTGAATCGAGTTGTGGGTCTTACCAAATGTGCGACTGCCCTCCAGTGACCAGTTTTATTGCTTTAAAATGGATTTTCAGCGTTGTGCTTTGGAGCTAAGTTGCATCAGAACCTACAGATGACTTGCGAAAAAAAATGTAAAAGACGTATAAATACGTCGTTGCGACACTGAAACAATTAAAACTAGAACATATATATACGTTTTTGGGAGCAAATGAGTTAAAAGGTTACTTCCGACTTTGGCGGAAATTCGGGTTACGTGTAGGAGCGGAACTCATTCGTAACCAAGGGACTACCTGTAGCCCCTAAAAACACCCCTAATTTGTAATCCATAGTCGATTTGATTTAAAAATTTACTTCGTTTTATTTCATTTTTGTATATTTTGTTGTTGTTGTTTAAATACAGCAGTACTTTGCGAAAGAAAGGTCCCGCAATATCTTTAAATATTTGTTTTGATTTTCTTTTTTTCCCCTTTATTATTATCTGGGTGTTTGAAAAAAACCCAGATGATGTTATTCTGCAACTTTATTATTATTATTATTATTATTATTGTTGTTGTTAGTATCTTAATGCAAGTGTTAAATACAAGTGTACTTATTTAAAGGGTATGTCAACCCCTGGGGAAATGTTAATATTCCATCATTTATCCATAAACGCATGCCTTTTTTATTCATTAATGCCACTTCGTGTAATTACACACAAGAAAATGAGAGAAATTTGGATCGATTGTCAAGCTAAAACGACCGGCGCCCGAGATCTGGCAGATTGTGTGCGTGACGTCATTACAAGTGAAGAGAGTGCCACCGGCCACTAGGGGGGCAGCGCCTGTCTGCATCAATATGATTCCTTCTAGTGAGGGGAGAATTAGGGGTGTTTTGAGCTGTTTATGCTGTTGCATTGTGTTCGTCCTGCTCTGCACATATTCCAGGTTCCCTCATGAAGAAACACCCCTCGTTGTCAATAAAAGAGAATTCAGAATTGACAGTGAGGGGTGTTTCTTCAACAAGAAAAAGGCTCAGTGCTTTAATACTGAATGGCTGGGATGATGGCAGACAATTTCGTTTCTAGTTCCAGCGACGAATCCGACGTAGAAGGACGTAACGAATGTTCATTTAATGGCGACGGTGTTTAACTGGTGTTTTAGGTAACCAATTTGAGCCCAAACCAGCGAGCCAATGCAGCGTAAAGAAACAGTCATTGAGGGGAGCAATAAATATTAAAATATTGTAACGTTGATAATAGTCAACCGTTGAATCAGATTGCAATTCTTTATTTGTGGGAACTTATTGAACAACACGACTGCTGTCTGCCGCAGCCAACGCACATATCACCCGCCAGAACAAACGTAAACACAGGAAGGCACGTCCCTCGCTCTCCCGCACCTCCCTCACCCCTCCACGTCATGCGGTGCATTCAGAAACATATGCAAACACCCCCGCCACGTTATAACCCGATTCGTTAAAATATGTCAAATATTATATATTATTGCTTTTATTTATAATTTATACATGTCTCCAGTCCTGTATCCAATGCCTGATTATTTTTTATTATTATTATAGAAGAGTACTTACTCTGGCCATTTCCAGCTTAGCAACTACCTTCCTTTGCTTTGCCTGGGATGGTGAGGTGGTCTCATCAGTGGCAGTCTTCGTCCTCTTTCTTCGTGTCTTGGGACACTTAGGTGGCTGTGCGTGTATGGTGGGCACCGCATCTGCTTTGAGCAGCAATCTTTTAGCAAAACCCGATTTCACTTGTCCATAGTTCGAGAAGCTTTCAGGTGGAAAATGCGCACCACACAAAACCGTGCCGGAGGCTGGGTCTGGAAAATTAGCCCTCTTTGCACGGACGAACTTTACCCATTGTCTGCGTAGTCCAGCTTTTTTTTTTTTTTTTTTTTTTTTTTTTTTTTTTGCGTTCGGGAACACATGGATACTATATTCCGATAAATAGCTATTTGTACACCACATAGCACAGCAGTTTTGAACCATTTTAGTGATGTTTTGGTCAAACTAACCCGAACGCTACTCTCTCGTCGATAAAAAACAATGGCACCTGGCTCCGCGTCGACTTTCATTCACTTGTAGTGACGTCGCCGCCCCATTCGGCTGTTTCTGGAACACTTTCGGAAATGTTCGTCATTTTCGATCTATTTTCGATAATTGCTCATTAATGTGATTGATTTTTTTGTTAACTTTATCAATATTTGTTATCTTGGCACATAACGGTTCTATTGATGTCTCACACGCCCTTTGCGTTTTCATACCCTTTAAGTCAGTCGTTCAGTATGATTTTTTAAGTATATATATATTTGGGACCAGAAGTAGTGTGCGTTGAATCAAAATGTGGATTCGGTTCTGGTTCATAGTGCTTTTTTTCACGGAAAGAAAATTACCCAAACCTGAGTTACTTTGGCACAAGTTATAAGCTCTGTATGGTGTGCACGTCTATTGCCACTACAGGCAACTTGTCCAGTGAATTAGTGGTGCGTTAATTGGATCCGTGCAGCTATTCACACTTACAGTGGAACAGAACCCGCGTTGTCACTTCTGAGCATCAGATCTTCTCTCCTCTTGCCCCTTTTGAGCAGCTATAGAACGGTCTTTCCAGCTTTGGAAATGTATTATCTTCTCTTTCCCGGGTGCGGGCAAAAGCTGTTTTCTCACGATGACTCGACGGCACGCCCAACCATCGAGTGCGTTCAAGGGCCATTTCAAGAAAACAGTTCGAAAATTATACCTCAAATTACCATTCGAAAACACGAATGAAAGCGACAGAACACCAAGATAAAATACAAATAGTCCAAATGAAGTACAAAAAGGAGGTGTCTGTGAACATATAAGAGATCATTATTATCATTAATAATCTTAGCATTTTGGACATGCTTTATTTACTCTAGTTGGTCAAGTTAAATAATTCATTTTGTGTTTAATCTTATTTTATTTTGCGCAATGTTGAAATGTCAGGATCAAATAAATATGGTCAAATATAAATTGGTGTAATTCTAAGCAGCATTAATTCATATTTATCAAACAAATACATACATAAATAACAAAGAAAGTATGAATAATATTTGTCTAAAGGTTTTTTATATGAACATGAAAAAAATGAAAACCAAAATATTTTTTAATCATTATTGTTTCTGTTTTTTGCTTCAATTTTCTCATATTCGATGAGAGCGAGAAGAGCGAGCGCGTGTGTGTATATATGTGTGGGGGAGGTGTTTAAAGGGCAAAACCCAAGATTTTCATAAATCCCGTTCCACACAATCTGTCGCCTAATCATATTTATTCATTTCGGCGTAATGAAAAGAAAAAAAAAAACGTTTAATTTCTGGTTGTTTCCTTTTTGGGGGTAGGGGGCAGTGCATATCTCGAAACCAATTTATCAACTTGCCATTTTTTCCTCCCTTGTCAGCCAGCATTGAAGGTTACCAGCAAACAACACGCAAATTGCAAGTATTTAGTTTTATTATTTTGCTTCATGCCGTGGCACATACAAATTGACACTGGGCCGTTTTGACAGACTACTTAAAAACATATGTCAAACACTATGTAAATCTGACATAACATAATACAAATGCTAACTTTACCGGCAAATTACTAGTATTTCATTTTATTGTTCTGCACTGGGCCGTTTTGACATACCACTTTCAACATATTTCAAGCACCATGTAAGTCTGGCATAACATAAGACAACTGTTTCATCATGATGTGTGTTTCATTTTACTTCATCAAAATTCATGAGTAAAAATCAAACAGTACTCCGTTCATGAAATATCCATGCTAAAATGATGATCATACCTATAATACGAATTTAATAATATAATGAATGAAATATCTGACTTACAGAATACATGGTTTAGATATTTGTAACAATAATGCATCTTTCAACTGGATTTTTAAGAATGCACTACTAATATAAATTAGTTTCAAGTGTACGTGTATCCAACCTTCCCTCGAAACGGAATGGTACCGTATTGAGAAACTAAAGTACGCATTCCGTAATTAGATTGCAAGGGATGCGCTCTGTCCCGTGTTATCATGAAACTCGAAAACAGTGTCTGATCATTTCGAATGAATGAGTACTCATACATTTAGTGTGCAGGTGTCACTGGTGGTGTAGTGGCGCATTGACCTGATTTTGGTACTGGCAGCCTCGGGTCGATTCCCAGTGGCGCTGTCTCTCATGGGCCCATTGCCATAACAGCCATAATCAGTATTGAGAATGGATGAATTCCTTTAGTGTGTTTTCTACTCTGCTTGGATTTTCTCATTATTTCTTTTGACTGATTTCAGGGCATTCAAAACAACTCAATATCTTTGAGTGTAAATAATGTTTCACCAATTATATTAGGTAATATGTAGTATCACTTTTAGAGTGACCTGACTATGAGCCGTAGCGCTGAACTGGCAACAAAGAAAGAAAAAGTCAAGGATTGCGTATGGTTTAAAAGTTTCATCAAGTAATTTCAATTTGTCATTGGGGTATGTATTTATGTGCAGTTCATTTTAACCGCAATTTAAAACCCTACGGTGGTGGAGGGCAGGCAATATCTGTTCGGCATAGTCACAGATGAGTCAGAGTAATTGATTTCTATTTGTGGTTTGGATTGAGACAACTACACAAATTTGACCTAAATAAAATGTTAAACTCTACAGGCAGGTTTCAATATATTTAACTCAGCAGAAAATGGGCAGAGCTATATATATATATATATTTCACATTTTTTAAAAACTGGTTGTAAATCACAAAAATTCTGTCTGTTTCTCATTTCAGGTGCTGCAAGGGGGAGGTTTGGAGTCGCCCACTAAGCCGAAAGGCCGTCCAAAGAAGAATTCAATTCCAAGCAGTGAACAGCTCTCTGAGCCAAAAAGATCAACTTCTACCAATGGATGTCTGTCCGAAGGCTTCACATCTCACTTTGAGAACAGTCAGGCTTAAGGACTTCATTGACTCATTTAAGCTAGGAGCAAGGAACAACAACAACAATTACGGAAGATAAGATAATTTGAAAGGTTTGACAAATATGAACAGTGGCTTTAATGTAGGTGGATTCTTCTTAAATATTTTAAACATCCATTTCAGCAGAGTAAACAACAAATACTTGCCTTGAATCGCTCAGAAGATGAACATGAAGATGTTGAGGAGACCAAACATCTATTCCTTCGTACTTGTGGTATTTTATCTATGTATAAATAATAAATAAATAAATAAATAAATAAATAAATAAATAAATAAATAAATAAATAAAATATATATATATATATATATATATATATATATATTTTTTTTTTTTTTTTAATGATACTATCCATTCAGCCATCGATCCGTTTTCTATGCCACATGTATCCTGACTGGGTCCTCGGTGAGCTGCAGCATTTTCGCAACTTTGGCAGTATATGTAGTACTCCCATTCTTATACTTTTTTTCTTTGCTAATAGTAGTGTATTTTTACGCGTTGTATCGATACACGCTTAATTTCCAATTATTAAAACAGTAAATTGAGTATAGAAATTTACGATTGAACCGAGATCAAGAAAAGATAAATCCGAAATCGATGTCACTGCATTAATGCAATGCGATGGTGGCCAGATAAACGTTCAGGGGAGAAGTTAAGCACCCTCTATACAGGTTTTTAAGGAACCATATAAAAAGTAGATCAACTGTATTGATTTTTAAAAATAGCTATATTCTCATAAAACACGCACATACCAGTTACACAAATAAGAATTCGTTTAACGGACAGCAACAAATCAATGAAGAAAACAAGAATCTACTAATAATTGGGCCAAAATTTTCGATTGCTATTAATTAATTTGTTTGGCTTTTTTAATATTCCTTGAACTTAATATTACCTAGGAGGAGCATAATTTTTATTTTTCCTTTATTTTTCATAAGCGAACAATTCTTTGGATTGGTGGTATCCCTCGTTAATAATGGGATTTGTGGAAATTTGGTTGGTTGGTTTGGTGAATTACATTCTGATTTCCTAGTATTAAAAAATAAACTAAAACGAAATTACTACGTATTACCCAGGTCTTTAATGCATCGACATGCATGCAGATTAACGCATTCTGACAGGCATACACACTTCAGAAGAAGTAAAGATACCAAAAAACAAAACAAAAACAATAATAATAATAACAAGAATACTCCGGTAAAACTATTAACTGTTATTATTAAAAACTACTGATATGACAAATTCAAAGTAAAGTAAAAAAAAAAGAAAGTTTCTTGAAGATAAAACGAATAGTTAATGGCTGATCAAGTGCGTCATTGTGGTTGTTTTTTTTCCCTCCACGCCTGCTCTACAAGTTTTTCCGTCTTCTTAGATCTCAACCACGTTGGAATTTGCTTCTCTTGTTTTGTGCCATGTTGTCATCTGAGCGGGTTACATATTTTATACACACACACACACATATATATATATATATATATATATATATATATATATATATATATATATATATATACAGGGGTGCACATAATTTTTTTGCCCAGGTTCTCAGAGGAGGACCTGGAGATGTGACTTGGTCCTCATTGAGCTTGAGAGCCGACCCGCCTGATGCGATAAAATTATGACAAGCTTTACTTAGAGCCAATTACCTTTAATTAATTATATTAACAATTAATGCTCGATTAACATCAACTGGCACAACAAAATTGCCATTACTTCGAAGTGAAATGTAAAGAAATAAACATAAAAGCACCAATTCAAAATAAAGGGCATTATGCGGCTCCCACATTAACTCCAAGCCTTTGTAAAAGTGGGATGCCCTCCTCCTCATAAGAGCTCATTGAACGTACATGTTTAGCTTTGTGAAATGCGAGCAAAAACACGTTTGTCAGTGCATATAGCGCTGTGCAGGGCGAGTGGGGTGCTGTCTGACATCTATAGTTTGCTTAAGTGCCACATGCTCTGTTTTTTTCGTGCTTTTCAAAGTTTGGATGGCTGAAATTCTTTGACCCTACTACATAAGATGCGCTGCTTTTATTAGCGACATTGGAATTCTCACGGCAAATTTTGTACCACATTTCCGTGCAAGCATCATTTGCTTCTAGCCATGGTACCTACCTCCTGCAAACACTTTTCAGCAAATGTCCTTTTTTTCGGTAGCTCCGGTGACGTCTCTCTCGTCTGTCTGTCTTTTGACGGGGGTGGGGGAACACGGAAATAATTACCGGTACTCAGTGGGGCCTGCCTCTTTGACATTTTGAGAAGTGATTTTCTCGTGTCCGCCGCAAATACAGTGGTCAGCCATCGGTACGCAAAAGCGTAGGGAATCCGTTGAGTGCCCGCGCGTTTGTCTACGTCCAGTACGCATGCGCGCATGCGGACCACTTATGTGCACCCCATATATATATATATATATATATATATATATATATACATTCATGTGCAAAAATTAGGACACTATGCAGCCTGTGTGTTTTCTAACTATTTAATCTCAATTTTAACAATCTTCAGAGATTCAAGTAATAGAGCTATATAATTTTCTGTAAAATGTAATTTTAAATGCAATTTCTGTTGAGGAATAAATTAGGACACCCACTTAAATCCCACTTATAATCGCAAAAATCACACACAGGGGTAACACATCAGGTGCACATAATGAGAACATCACTACCCAGTGTTTTGAAGGAGGCTTTCCTTATTTAAACCTCACATTTAGTTTGGTGTGCCCCAGACTGTTGAAGCAGAAGAAAAAAACCATGGTGAGATTAAAGGAGCTGTCTGAGGCCTTCAGAAAGAAGCTTGTGGACGCCTATGAGTCTGGTAAGGGATTTCAAAAGATCTCAAAAGAATATAAAATCAGCCATTCCACTGTCTGGAAATAGTCTACAAGTGGAGGACATTCAAACAACTGCCAACATGCCCAGTTCTGGCCGTCCAAGCAAGTTCACACCGAGAGCAGACCGCAAGATGCTAATAGAAGTCTACAAAACCCCTAAAATATCATCATGTGACCAACAGCAGGCTCTTGCTACTGTTGATGTGAAAGTGCATGCCTCTACAATCAGAAAGAGACTTCAAAAGTTTAACCATCATGGGAGGTGTGCAAGGAGGAAACCTTTGCTGTCCAAGAAGAACATGAAGGCCAGACTGACGTTTGCCAGAGTGAATGTAGACAAAGACCAGGACTTCTGGAATAATGTTCTTTGGACAAATGAATCTAAAATTGAATAATTTGGACACCAGAACAGAGGACATGTTTGGCGTAAACCCAATACAGCATTCCGGGAAAGGAACCTCATACCAACTGTGAAGCATGGAGGTGAAAGTGTCATGGTTTGGGGATGTTTTGCTTCACCAGGACCTGGCCAGATCACCATCATAGAATCCACCATGAATTCTATCATATATCAGAGGGTGCTTGAAGAACATGTGAGATCATCTGTGAAAAAATTCAAGCCGAAGCGAAACTGGACCCTGCAACATGACAATGACCCAAAATTTACCAGTGAATCCACCAAGGACTCGCTGAAAAGGAAGAAATGGAGAGATCTGGAATGGCCGAGTCAAAGCCCAGATCTTAATCCAACTGAGATGCTGTGAGGGTGACTTGAAATGGGACGTACATGCAAGATACCCCTCAATAACTGCAATTAATTTACTTTCTTTTCCAGAGATACAGAAAAACAATATCAGATATTGATATGTGAACATTTCCTAATAAAGAGCTGAATATTTATTGGCATGTCCTATCTATAGATTTAATTATTTATTTATTTTGGCGGAAAACAAAGACAAGGCTGAAAAAGCTGTTTCTGCTCTTGCACCCCTCTTTAAAATAAACTGCTGTATTTTAAGCCAAAAGAACTGTTGTGTTTGATAGAACAATATGTCTATATGCTGTCATAGCAGTTTCATGGCGCATTATGCCCCCCGACTATTTTTAATTTGTCCGTTTTACTCTGGAGACCACCGTTTACAGACACTGCGCAACTGCGTTTGTTTCACCCAAGCCATAAAAAGAAGTAATTATATTTATTATTCGAAATGTAAATCATTTTTAGCTTAGAATCATTATTTCATGTCTAACATTTAGTTAAAAAAAAGACTCAAAGACATTATTTACTCGCATATTTTAAACTTTTAAACAAATTACCTCACAATAAAAAAAAACAGTCTGTAAATAGGTCACGGATATCTACCTCAAAACTATCGATAATTGTATTTTTTTGTTACTGTCGCATCTTCCCCGATATTTTACATGACAAATAATCGCTCCAAAGAAAGGGAAAAAAAATGTTTTAAAGGTTAAATATTTGAAAAAGAAAATTTCAACCACTTCTTTTTGTCTGTGACTTCTCCATCGCGACCCTAGTTATATCATTGTGTTTCACCCTTAAAATCCCTACAAAGCCTGGCTGTGGCCACTCACAGCTGTGTCTTGACACTCGGTGATACATGCTACACAGATTTTGGATCGAAACAAGATAAGTACGTGTTAAAATCATGGTGTCTTTAATTATGCTCTCTAATGCTCGCACCTCAAGTTACAAGAAAGCCACAAAAAGACATACAGTACTGTGCAAAAGTTTTAGGCAGGACACCTGCCTAAAACTTTTGCACAGTACTGTACTTTTTTTTTTTTTATTATTAATTTTATTAGGATCATGAAATCTTCCACTTGGGGAAAATATATACATACAGTATAGCCTGTATATACATAATATAATAAAAATATACAGTACTGTGCAGTCGAACGCCAGCGCGAGAATTATGGATACAGCAGGCTAACTGACTAGCGTGCGATCCATTATCTTTTCGGCCCTAGTTGCCATTTGGATTGCATATTAGGGGATGATATCGATGTATTAGATACATTAGATGCTGAAATCATAAAGCCTAGGTCTTAGGCTTCAAGGCTAAATACAGTGTTATGTACTCACATTTATATGTTCCCTTTATGATTATGGAGCCTTCTATTCTCAGTATCTTGCATTCACATTCTATAAACATGATTGAAAAAATATTTTAAAAGCCGACTGCAAAAATTAGAATATTATGGTATTGGAATTTAACCCCTAAATTCCACTGGAAATATTTGTCTTTGCACAGATTTAAATCAAGCCAAATAAAAAATGTTTGTAGTAAAGTTATCATTAACTACAGTCCCTTACAAAAGTCTTGTCGCTTATCCATTTTGTAGATACGATTGCTAATAACCTGACTTTTAAGTACTCAATTGGTTTCAGAAATGGCTCATATGAAAGCTAAGACCCTCCCAAATGATGTTGAATGTACAAAAATATATTTGTTTCTCTGAAAAAAGATTTATCATTTAATGAAGACATAAAGGTCAAAATTTGGCAAGACAAAAGTTTTGTCGCCTACAGAAAGTACTAAGTAGTGTGAAAAAAAAAAAGTGCTTCAAATACAAAAATATGTTACATAACATTAGCAATTTAATGTTTTGTATGACTTCCATGGACTTTGGCAAGGATTCAGACAATTTATTGATGAAGTCATCGGGAACAGCAAAGAAAGCAGTCTTGCATGCCTCCATGGTTCATCAACATTCTTGGGTTTCGTCTTCCATGCTTCCTTTTTCATCCTCCTCAGACATGCTCAATGATGTTCATGTCTGGTGACTGGGCTGGCCAGTCCTGGAGGATCTTGATCTTCTTTGCCTTGAGGTACTTTGAGGTAGAGATTGAAGTATGCGATGGTGCACCATCCTACTGCAGAATTTGTCCCTTTTTATGTTAGGAATGTAAGAGGCGGCTAAGATTTGTTGATATTGAAGACATAGTCATTACTGATAATTGGCGTGCATTCTGGGGGAAGCCCGGGCTCGTTCGCAGAGACAGGATTCATCCGACTTGGGACGGTGCTGCTCTCTTAACTTAAAACATGGCCGCCAAACTTAGTCTCCCAAAGGGACACTCCGGAGTGGGGGGCCGGGCGCAGTGTTGTAGTGTAAAACACAACTCTATTAATTTTGATCAGTCGCCTCTTTCCGAGCTGTCACAAATCCAACAGAAGATAGAGACTGTGTCCGTGCCTCGTTTAGTGAACAGTAGAAAACATAGTACTATAGGACTACATACATTGTCACACTTAGACAAGATGAGCGGACTCAGATGCAGAATTCAGTCTTTTAATAACATAAAATGGTCAGAGGCAAGTACAAACTGAGGGCGCTCCAGTAGGAGGAAATAACGGGCTATGAAACAAAAATAATAAAAACGAGAAACAAGAGAGCCAGGCAAAATGCACTGGAGTATACAATTACAACAAAGAGCTATGGCAGAATACTATGAACAATTTACAACTTAGAATATCTTTGGCTATGGCCTGGCTTTGGTGGCAACAAAGGGCGAAGACACTTTGACACAAGACTAGGGAGTGACAAGCAATTTAGGCACATGAGGAATGGGGCACAGGGAACAATAGCTAATCATAATCAGAGCCAGGTGAGACAGCAGGAAGGGTGAGTGGTGGAAACAGGAGGTTGAGCGTTCAAAATAAAGCAGGAAGGGACAACAATATACCAAGACATGACAATCCACATCCAGGCGTGACATACATATAGCCCCTGATAGCAGTGAAAATAAAATAACTCCTAATAAATATATAAAATGCGGATTATTAAACATCAGGTCAATCTCGCCCAAATCTCTGTTAGTTAATGACTTAATTGGGGATTATAATATTCATATTTTGGCGCTGACTGAAACTTGGCTTCAGCAGGATGACTTTGTCAGAATTAATGAATCCATACACCCAAGTCACGTGAATTTTCACACAGCTAGAAGCACGGGCCGCAGAGGGGGGGTGGCAGTAATATCACACCCTTGTTTACGTAAGAGCCCAAAAAGTAAAGCTAATTACATTTATAACTCCTTTGAAAGTCTAGTACTATCAATTATAGATGTTAACTGGAAGAACCAAAAACCAGTTCTTTTCATAGTGGTTTACCGTCCCCCTGGTCCCTACTCACAGTTTTTGTTAGATTTCTCTGACTTTTTGTCCAGTATTTTGCTAAGCTGGGATGGAATCATAATTGTAGGGGATTTTAATATATATGTTGATGATGACGGTGACTCTCTTGGTAAGGCTTTTAATGACCTACTAGATGGGACTGGCTTCATTCAAAATGTTAATAAACCAACTCATAGTCACAAGCACACCCTGGACCTGAAAGGGGACACCGGGTGACTAGTGATGAAGTGACTAGTCAATCAGATATTAACATTGGAAAATAGAAATAAAGTAAGACAAGTGGTAGGTAGAGTGAGAAAAAGGAGATAGAACTCAGTGGCTGTACTCCCCCCAGCATTATAGCTTCTAGTGCAGCTTAGACTGAACTGTGAGTCTAATCCGACTTCAACTAGCCTGACCATAAGCTTTGTCGAATAGGAACGTTTTTAGTCTAATCTTAAATGTACAGACTGTCTCGGCTTCTTTAATACTAGTTGGAAGCTGATTCCATAAAACGGGCTTGGTGGCTAAAGGCTCTAGCTCCGACAGTACTTTTAGAAACCCTGGGAACTACCAGTAGACCTGCATTCAGGGAGTGGAGTGTTCTGTTGGGGCGGTATGGAACCAGAGCATCGGTGAGATACGATGGCCCCAACCCATTAATGGTCTTAAAAGTGAGAAGGAGGATTTTGAATTTAATTCTAAACTCGACTGGATGCCAGTGAAGGGCCTGGAGCACAGGGGTGATGTGCTCTCTTCTATTAGTTCCTGTTAAGAGTCTTGCTACTGCGTTTTGGTGAAATGATGAAAAGGACATTATGTGATCGCTCTGTTTCAGAGTATAAACAGATAATTCAGCCAATATTTGCCTCCATGTCATCTGATTATGAAGGAATAATGTCTGGCCTTCCTGTTAATGACGAGTTTGTTGATAGTGTCATGTTTACTCTACGAACTCAATGTCGTCGCTCCCCCCAAATTAAAACTTTGTCAAGCCGAGACGAGCTTCTCCCTGGTATAATGCTGAAACACGTTCTCTTAAACAATCAGCATGTAAATTAGAAAGACTTTGGCGCCGTTCAAACACAGAGCACACTCTCTCTGCCTGGAAACACAGTTTAGTGAACTATAAACAGGCTTTGCGTACAACTAAAACCAGATATTACTCATCCTTAATAGATGAAAACAAGAATAATCCTAGGTTCCTGTTCAGCACTGAAGCAAGGCTGACAGTCACAGCTCAATAGAACCTTATATCCCAACCATCCTTAGCTGTGATGAATAAAATTTTTAACAATAAAATCTCAACTTTTAGAAATAAAATAAATGAATTACTTCCAAATATTAGGTCTGATAAAGTGCAGACTGAAAATTCAGAATCTTCTATAAACCCCTCTAAAATATTAGATAATTTTACAACTGTAGACCAAACCGATGTAATTGCAATTATAATGTCCTCCAAACATCAACGTGCCGTCAGCTGTCAACTGTCGACGGATCTCGTAATACACAAACGACTGAAAGGCTGTTGAACTATCGCCGTGAAAAGAAACGGCGAACCGTCTAAAAGCTATGCAAGAGGTGGAAATACAGGTGCACAAACTCGCCGGCGGTGTGTGTCTCTTAAAGGAACATGAATGTGAATGACAGCAACGCCGACCCAGCTTCCGCTTATATACAAATCCACACCCCTTTCCCGATTGACAGTGGATTAACCCTTTCGGACAAAATCGCAGGTGAGGCACAATTTAAACACGTGCAGCCTAGCGGACGCAACAATTACAAGCCATGAAAGGGGGCATACCGGTGGCTGAGCAGATGAGTGAGTTATGGGCGTACTCCACCCAGGGAAGGAAAGTGCTCCAGGAAACGGAATGGTGGGCGGTGACACAGCACAGGGTCCTAGGTCTAGGTCTTGGTTGGCCCTTTCAGTCTGACCGTTGGTCTGGGGGTGGTATCCTGAGGAAAGACTGGCTGCTGCTCCAGCCACCTTGCAGAACTCTTTCCACACCAATGAGGAAAACTGAGGACCACGGTCTGAAACTATCTAGAGGGAGGCCGTGAAGCCTAAATACTAATTACTAAGAGGTTGGCGGTCTCAAGAGCAGATGGTAATTTGCGAAGGGGAACATAGTAAACAGACTTTGAAAAACGATCGATGACGGTAAGGATAAAGGCCAATTTATGCTTCCGCGTCAGACCTGCGCCGTCAAGGAAGACCCGATTAACGACCCTCCGCCGTAGCCTGACGTGCACCTTCAGAATTTTGTGACGTTAAGGATAAAGGCCAATTTATGCTTCCGCGTCAGACCTGCGCCGTCAAGGAAGACCCGATTAACGACCCTCCGCCGTAGCCTGACGTGCACCTTCAGAATTTTGTGACGTCGCGTCACGTCGACGCATATGACATGGCGGAAATGAACTGTGATTGGTCCGCTCAGACTGTTGTTTCCGATTCAGCGCAAATCACTGCCATTGTCAAACATGAGTTTGCTTCACGCAAAAATGGCAAGAGTATCAACGAAGAACAAGTACGACAACTTCTACAATGTCTCATCAAGACATTATGAAGATTGCCAAATGGCAAGCAATTTGTGGGAGGAGATTGCTGAAAATATGGGGCTGGAGTTCAGCCAGCGATTGAGCAAAAAAATGGAAGAACCACTCACCAAGACATTATAAAGATTGCCAAATGGCAAGCAATTTGTGGGAGGAGATTGCTGAAAATATGGGGCTGGAGTTCAGCCAACAATTGAATAAAAAAATGGAAGAACCACCGAGACAAGTGTGTGTGTTCGTAATCGAATGGCCACACGAAGCGGTGACCCAGACGGCCAAAAACTGCCAGCTTTTTATCACTTTATGTCGTATTTTTGGTTGGTGTACTTCATCATTTATTGTGTACATATGTTCGCTGTGAGTCTGTGACTTATTTACGTGTCACATTTCAAGTATATGAAGAATAAAGCACAGGTTTGGTGTCAAAACAGTTGTTTTGATGTTTAATTTTCAACAACAGACACTTCACACTCGATACATCATCACTGATTGAGAGTGCTTTGGTGCTTTTATGATAAAGTTGACACCAAGGCTTCCAACGCAGTTTGGGAAGTTCCAAAGCCGCCAGAAATCTGCTATGGCTTCCCACTGGCTGGTTGTAGGACACGGAAAACAAATCGAGCTGGAGGGCTTTGCAGACCTCGGACAAAAAGCAGGACACAGTGCTCGACGCCAGTTTGAAGCTAGCCGCCACAGCTTGCTGGTTTCCACCCAAGGCTAGAACTCTCTGTGCGGCATCAAAAGTCGGACAGACCGCCTTGAAACGGTCTTCTGCATCGCCTGCGCCTCAACATCTGTATGATCAACACTTATTCAATGTTAATAAGCTGAAGATCCACAGTCAAGCGTTCCATCTTGCATTGTTTATTTATTTTTTTCTCCGTTAAACTAGAGGAAGTCGACAAGAGTGCCCCAAAACCGTACAAACACAACACCACACCTCTCTAGTGGCTTGGCGGTGAATTACAGAGCAACGCGTACCCTTACCGCGAACTATCGAATGCTCATTGTAGTCACTTCGCTGTCACCGCAACGCAGGAGCATAACTCAGGCTTAACTGTGTTACCTTCAGAGGGAGGAAGACCTGTTACGAAATCAACTGCAATGTGGCACCAAGGTCGACTGGGAACATGGAGGGGGCATAGCAGACCAGCGGGTGGCTGATGGGAGACGAAGTCGCGGGCATCATTCGCCATAACGAGCCACCAGAACGATTGTCGGCGGAAAAAGAGCATCCTATGGATACTAGGGTGACAAGTTTGGACGAATGGCTCCATTCCAGGACTTGAGATCACACACCAGATGGGACAAATAACCGGTTTGGGGGACCATTTCCTGGATTCGGATCAGCCTTGTGAGCTTCCCTGACCAGTGATGTAATCTCCCATCTAGCTGCACCGACCACGCAGGCTGAGGGAAGAATGGGACCAGGAGCTCTTGAGCTCAAACATGGAGAATGCAGCCATGCCAGTGCATCATATTTGCCATTGCGTGAACCTCGGCGGTATGGCAGTGAAAAATTGAATCGTCAAGGAACAGTGACCAGCGGGCTTCTCGGGGGTTGAGACGTTATGCGGATTGGATGTAGGAGAGGTTTTTGTGATCTGTCCAGATTAGGAATGGGATCTTGGCACCTTTCAGCCAGTGACGCCACTCCTGCATAGCCAAAACGACCACCAGCAATTCCCGGTTTCCAACATCATAGTTCTTTTCAGCAGGGCTGAGCCACCGGGAGAAAAAGGCACATGGATGCAGCTACTGGGTAGTGGGATCTCACTGGGACAAGATGGCCCCAACTCCAGTGTCGGACGCATTCACCTCCACAACAAATTGTTGCAAGGTGTCGGGGTGTTTGAGGATAGCGGCAGAGGTGAAGAGGGACTTCAACTGTGAAAACGCTTTGCCTGCAGCTTCGGACCAGGCAGAGGTGTGTTTGGTGGAAGTGAGTTGAGTCAAAGGATAGGTCACATTGCTATAGTCCCGTATGAAGCAACAATAGAAATTGTTCGCCCTCCACGGTACAGCAGATGATACCACGCGTTTCTACCACGTGGTGTCTGTGCTCGGGTACTCGACAGCAATCAAAGCTCAGCGCTTCGTTGTCTTTCTGCCGAAGAATGACAGGTATACGGAGCTCAAGTCGCACCTTCTCAGGCGTAATAAACCGTTTTGCGCTTTAACGACTTCAAGGACACCCGAGGTGCCTGTCACGAGAGCCCTACTGATCTAGGTACCTGTCGTCGGGCACTTCCGCCCCGGTTCCCCGCAGTCATGCTCCCGTCTCAGTGCGTGCGACACTTGCCTGGCACGGCCAGACTGTTCTCCCTGTATTTTTCAAACACTGTGAGAATAGTTTGGGACCCAGCTCCTTAATGGCCTCTCGAGCCTGAACGAAACAATCCGTGCAATCAGATTTGTTTATTTGTGTGACGTGTTCTTAACGAGCAACGTCACTCTGGCGGAAGTCGTTGCCACAACAACACAGATGGTGAACGGGAGAACCGAGAATGTGTTCCAATCAGCGGTAAATTCAGTTTTAAATGACCAAAAACACATCGACACAAGTCATTGACAACAGTCTGTCTCACGCAAGCCATGTTGAATAAACTTCTCCGTTCTCTGCTCGCACTGGAGTTTCTTGTCGCTTTGCCAACGTCACGTCCGCCCGTCGCTGATTGGTCCACTCCACTGTCTGTTTGCTGTGGCTTGCTCCGCCCTGGGAATTTGATCTGCGGGAAGGTTGCCAGACTCTATCGCTGGAACAGCGGTGAGTCTGGAGTTCCAGGCAATTACGACGCCACAGCTCGCTTCCCCTCTGGCGTTTCCCGGTTTGCCTCAAGCGCCTCTCCTGCTCGCTTCAGTTCCGGCGCTGCTCGACGCCGCCGCGTCCGTTCCTGGCCTTATCGACGTCGCCGCGTTCGTTCCTGCCCTGCTCGACGCTGCAAGCGTCTGCTCTTGGTCTTCCTGTGCCTGCGTTCCTATTCCAGCTGATGTCGCTTATGTGCCAGCGTCGCTGGCCGCCGCTGCCGTTAACCTCACCTCACCCTGCAGTGCCAGCGCCTCTATAAGTTTCAAGTGTCGCTCCTCTGCCAGCGTCTGCGAACACCCTGCCGACGTCTCTCCTGTTTTGTCGAGGACGTTGCTTTGACTTCGGTTTTGGCGCTTCCTTTGCTTTGCTTTGCTTTGCTCTTGCTACATCGGCAGGATTCGTTCCGCCAGTCGCCCTCGTCCTCTGGGCAACTCCGACCGCCGCACCTTTCGCCCTTGTCTCTGGATTCGACTGGGTGACAGTTTTTCCGAAAGGGGAACTCTTTGATGCGCGGTTTCCTGGTCAGGGGGACTAGAGACATGAGCGGCTGACGCCCGACACACACTCACGCTCATCATTCGCTACAATGTTCTTGTTTTTGTGTCTTTTGAAGCAAATGAAAAAAAAACCAGTGGACACCATTGCTTCGAGTGGGTGGGTGTCTTTCGGGCTGAGGAGGTTGTTATCAAGGAACTGTATCATTGGCTATCGCCTTGTAAAACTGCACTGGCCCCTAGGGCCTGGCATGAATACGCAGAATTGCGACATTGTGCAAATGGAGACAGAAACAGAAACAAGGCTGAATAATGAATATGTAAACATGCAAGCAAAATATGTCGTATTCTCGGAGCGTCACGATGTAAACCGCCCCTTAGTTTAAGGAATAGGAGGGATTGTAATAGTGAAAGTAATAAATGAAATGGTTTCCTTGGCATAGTGCCAAGTGATGAAGAAAAAAGTCTTTTATTGAACAGGAGATGATGACACACAATGCAGGAACAAAAAGAAAGCAATACTCACCTATGATAAATACATTTGTTAAGGAAAGAATAAGTCAAAGCCGGCCGGCCAGGACAAATTTCCCCGAGAGTCCTACGCAGGTGCCTCCAAGATCTGTCCCGGACCCTCGAGATCATAGTTTATATTTGTCGTTATACCAGATCCTGGTCAAATCCTGCACTGCCAGATGTGTCCCCCTGCTGAAGAAAGTACACGTCCAGGCCCGTCTGCGGTTCGCTAGAGAGCATTTGGATGATCCAGAAGAGGATTGGGAGAATGTGTTATGGTAAGATGAAACCAAAATATAACTTTTTGGTAGAAACACAGGTTCTCTTGTTTGGAGGAAAAAGAATACTGAATTGCACCATACACACTGTGAAGCATGGGGGTGGAAACATCATGCTTTGGGGCTATTTTTCTGCAAAGGGACCAGGACGACTGATCTGTGTAAAGGAAAGAATGAATGGGGCCATGTATCGAGAGATTTTGAGTGAAAATCTCCTTCCATCAGCAAGGACATTGAAGATGAGACTTGGCTGGGTCTTTCATAATGACAATGATCCCAAACACACAGCCAGGGCAAGAAAGGAGTGGCTTCGTAAGAAGCATTTCAAGGTCCTGTGGCCTAGCCAGTCCCCATACAAAATCTGCGGAGGGAATTGAAAGTCCGTGTTGTCCAACGACAGCCCCAAAACATCACTGCTCTAGAGGAGATCTGCATTGAGGAATGGGCCAAAATACCAGCAACAGTGTGTGAAAAGCTTGTGAAAAATTACAGAAAACGTTTGGCCTCCGTTATTCCCAACAAAGGGTACAGAACAAAGTATTGAGATGAACTTTTGGTCTTGACCAAATACTTATTTTCCACTTTGATTTGCAAATAAATTCTTTAAAAATCAAACAATGTGATTTTCTGTTTTTTTTTTTTTTTTCCCATATTCTGTCTCTCATGGTTGAGGTTTAACCATGTTGACAATTACAGGTCTCTCTAATATTTTCAAGTGGGAGAACATGCAAAATTAGTGGTTGACTAAATACTTATTTGCCCCACTGTAAAAATGAACAGATGTGAGCGAAAATTAGGTGAAAAAAATAGGTAAACTTGCATTTTTGGGTTTGGTTAAAAGACGAAGCTGAGCAAATTTGGCGGTACAACTCAGCCCGCTCGCTTGGCTGTCGCTCGATTACACTTGTTGCACAAGTTGCATTTTAAGGAGCAGGAGAGAATGTAATAGCCTTGTAAAGAGCTTTACTAGTTTCGGTGAGAACGAAAGTGTTTTGTTGTTGTTGTGAACTACAGTACAACACAAACATATATCGAGATCTCATTTAGCTTAGCAATTGGAGGCGTGAGATCCATTTTTCTGGTGTCCCAGACTTCCAAGAAAGCGCATTCATATAGATTTCTTAGGCCGTGACGTGTGTCTCGGTCCACCGAACAGAATGCTATGACGACGCCAGCTCTCACTGACGCCAGGAACACACCCTCCCATGGGCAGGGGTGGATCTAGAAAAATATTTATGGGGTGGCGAGAGGGGGAAAGGAACTTTTTGAGGGGTGGCAAATGCTTCACGATGGTATAATACATTATCGACTCTTTAGTACACCTCACATTTAACACAATCATTCATTCATTTTCCATGCCGCTTTTTTTTCCTCACGAGGGTCGCGGAGGTGCTGGAGCCTATCCCAGCTAACTATGGGCAGTAGGCAGGGGACACCCTGAACTGGTTGCCAGCCAATCGCAGGGCACAAGGAGACATACAACCATTCACGCACACAATCATACCTACGGACCAGAGGTTGCGCTAGACATTTTCGTTGTCTGTCATTTTGACTGACAGGGTCATAAAAATCCGGTCATAGTCTATTTTTACCCGTCACTTAAATTTTTAAAATGAAAATGATGACATATTCAATAGTATTTAGTTTTCATTCATTTTTAATTAATATTGTAATGCTTGCTTGGCGGCGAAAAATTAGACACGGAAGTCGTGGTATTTTTCTCCCTTTTTACTCTGCTTACCGCCAACAACTCCGCCCCCAAAGAAAAAGAGGCAACGATATAGACCCTATGTCTCACAATGATCTTAATTGTGGTTGTCAGCCCAAAATCTTCTAAATATATATTAAATGCATCTTACCAGATATAAAATGACTACTACATAGTCTGTGGTGATCGTTTGGTGCCCAGATTTCTTGTCGAATTACAGCAGTCCATCTCGCTCTCATCTTTGGGTCTCTCAGAATACGGTAGAACTTCAAGTCTCTCCGTCTATCTTCTCTGTTACAGCAACCAACCGTCACACACGCCTTCACCATTTTGATTATTAATATTAACGAGCCGAAAAACACGCCGTAATAGGAGGCATGTACGTAGCGGTAATGTGTAAACATGACGAGCTAACACACAATATGGCGTCTCCAGTCAGGGGGGCGGAGTTGTGACGTCATGTGATTGGGGTCTATACACAGGCGGCAATCTTATCCATCAATTGGATGACGCGCTGGCACACCGGGTGCACCAATAAGAACCTCGCCTTGATGTGTCAATCACGGTGCCGCCGCCAGACCCCGGTGACGCTAGAATATTCTGACAGAAGAGCCAACGACGTCATGCATTAAGAGAGACAATAGCTAATTAATATGCTAACTGGCCACCCTGTGGTCTGGGGTGTGAATTGCAACCTGTCAAAATGATGGACGGACTTCAGTTTTTTCCGTCACCGTTTTAAAAAAACGGTCAACGACAGAAAATATCCGGTTAACGCGACCCCTGCTACAGACAATTTAGAGTGTTCAATCAGCCTACCATGCATGTTTTTGGGGTGTGGGAGGAAACCGGAGTTCCCGGAGGAAACCCACGCAGGCACGGGGAGAACATGCAAACTCCACAAAGGAAGGCCGAAGCCCGGGATTGAACCCTTGATCTCAAAACTGTGAGGCAGACGTGCTAACCACTCAGCCACCGTGCTGCCCAGTCAGTTCAATCAGTTCCAATTAACCTAAAGAGGGTTGCGGCCAAGAATTTTGCTTTCGGTATATCCTTCATTTTTATTTACTAATTCAATTAATATATATTCATTGAGGGATGCAAGATACCAGTCGAAACACAAAGCTAGACATTAACTGATCTGTGGCCTATACTACGAACTGAGTTCAACCTCCCCAGAAGTAATCCAGTTTACCAGCGGGTAACCGGAGTTGACAAAACCTGGTTGTCTAGTTTGTGGTCAGTCGGTGCTACGACGCTGATTATGAGGTTGATTAGTCGAACCTGTGTCAACTCAGTCAGAGTTAAGGCCCAAGTACACTGCATGCGTGATCGTTGCGGTTCCGGTCCGGTTCAGTGTTGCCTGCGTGCCACGCAGTCCGTCAAAAACAGGCAAATCATACCGGCTGCTGCACGGCTGCGGTCCGCCAACTCCGTCCCCTCGTGAGCTCTCGCGTGATCGCGCGCGATCATGTGCCATTTAAATCAACGACAAACACACAGAGTCTGTAGTATGTACTCATCAGAGAAGCAGAGAGAGAGCACATTTTTTTTTCTTGCATATTGATAATGTAACGTTTGCTAAGCGGAAGTTTGGCCGCGAAAACAACACACGAGCTTCAACGCCTTTTTCCTCTTTTTCTTTATTAACTTCCCGCCACCTCACCAATGCAAAAACAACAACTACAGTAAGGAGAACAAGTATTTGATACACTGCCAATGGGTTTTCCCATTGTCAGTGTATCAAATACTTGTTCTCCCCACTGTATTTACACTGACGCTATCTAGTCCACCAATCGGAGCGTCGCGCTGGTGCACCAGCACACCAATGATAGCCCCGCGTTGGTGCATAAATTAACCCACCGATGACAGCCCCGGCGACACTACAATATTTTATTTGTGTCTGTCTCTTAATTCCAGATTGACTGCATCATGTTGAGATCAGGGCTCCGTGTGTGGAGGGAAGGGGGGCTATTATGCCCTTGGTTGTGTCGGTGCGTTTATATCTTTGTGCACATTTAAAATTTATGGCACATAACATCTCATAGAGCTGTTATAAACAACTGATAAATAATTTGTCATATTTATAAAATGGATAGCGAATTATATTCGACATGAACTAAAAAAACAGCGTACTTGGAATTGGTGTCTCAACACTGCAGATTCATGTGGCCAGCGCAAACTGTTGTTTTTTCTATGAAGAGTCAAGTGAAATGTAGGAAAGAAAGAGAAACGTCTTGAATAGACCACCAGGTCGAAACTTGTGGGTGTCTCTTTTTTCTCTTTCGTCTCTTTTTTCTCTTTCGTACTTTCCCCCCTCGACTCTGTATACAAACCGAGATTGTTTGTACGCGGGGCACGAGAATTTCTGCAGTGGAACCACTTCCAGATACGCTTTTTTTTTTTTTTTTTTTTTTTTTTTTTTGCTTAGCACGTCGTGTTTGATATCATTGCCAGAAAAACACACATAATAGGACACTTTGCAGTTTCGCTTTTAATGGTGTCCTTATAGTAATATCTGCTGCATGTATATCACTTTGTGGCTTTCCACCTCCATGATGAAGCGCTCATCATCCATTTTCGCTCGTGTTTAAACCGTGATTAGGCACCTGGGCTTTTGACGTCAGGCCCAGCTCCGCCCATTTTGCCGGATGCGTGTCCGGCAAAAATAGAAAATAGCCTATACCATCCGGCGGGCATGCGACACGCCGGAGGTGGTTCGCAGTCAAGCCGGAGCACTGACGCGGCCGGTATACGTTGAACAATAGGATATAATGGGAACGGATTGGCTCCGGCGCTATTTTTTACCGGAGTCGGACCGGAAACGCAACGATCACGCATGCGGTGTACTTGGGCCCTTACTGCGCGTTCACATAAAAGGGGGCGGAGACCAGAGTCAAACACTACTTGTGACGATGGCACGGTCACCTTACTTCACGGAGGAGGAATGCGCGATGATCATGCGGAGTTATGAGGAATTAAAATCCACCCTCACCGCGTATGGGGCGCCGTTTGTAAAGGAGCACATGCTGAAAATTTCGACAACATTTTCTCATATTTAGCGCCACACAGTGTTTAAAATGTGGTGTGAAATTTTTTGTCACTTTTTTTTTTGCACATTTACAACATTATTTAAAAATAAATATTTAAGTTGCTAAACAATCAGTATTGTACCTGAATGTTGAAATCCAGAACTAAATGTTTATTTATATCTTAAATGTAAATATTAAATTCATATCCTAAATATTAAATTTATATTCTAAATTTATATGTTAAATCCAAACTTTATATTTATATATTAAATCTAAATGTTAAATTTATATCCTAAATTTATATGTTAAATCCAAACTTTACATTTATATATTAAATCTAAATTTTAAATCTAAATCTTAAATTATATATTAAATTTAATATTTTAAATCTAAATCTTAAATTATATCCTAAATGTAATTATTAAATTTATATACTAAATGCTAAATCTAAATGTTAAATCTGGAAAAGGGTGAAACTAAATATTTAGCTTAATATGCAAATTCACACGACTGGACACCGGAAGTAACAAAATAAAAGCTTGGAGCAGCTCAGACTGTTTGTTCACGTTGCTTGAAAATGAATAAAGCCTACTGAACGGTGGCGGTCGCCTCTTGGACATGAGTCATTGTGATAATAACAATATCTAGGTTAAATACACATTTAGGAGAAACTATTTAAAGAGTATTTTGTGCTTTTCGTGTCACTTTTACGTCCATGAGCCCAGTAAAGTTACTAAGAATAGCCACCAGGGGTCTCTGTTGGACTGGACCGTAGCTCAAGGTTGACCTTTCTCACTTCATTCATTCATTCATTTCTACTGCAAAAATCCCGCGTTTCTGACAGTCGGCGAAGGTGGGCTGAAAGAAAATATGTCGGGCGAGTCAAGTTTAGCAGAGACTATCGGCCAAGCCATTCTCACAGCAATCGGTCTTTGTCAGGTGACGTAACGCTGTCAAAAGCCGCAGTGCATTGTGGGTTGAATCGCCATTTTGAGTGTACACTTATTGTAAACAACTGAGCAGTGAGAATCGTCTTTGCTTTCATCATTGTCTTTGATAAATGGGACACTCGTGTTGTTTGAAAGGCTGCCATACTAAATCACACGGCAAAAATGGCAGCAAATTGATCACGACGTATGATTTTTTCGTTTTCCCTCTTGGAAAAGAGGTTATAGACAGCAGGTTGAGGAACTAATGAAGCGGCGTCGGATGGTCTGGGTCGCAGCAGTGAGACGGAAGGGCATCACTTTCGACACCATATCTCCCTTCCGGCGTGTTTGCTCTCGGCATTTTCATAAAGGCAAGTCAGTTTTTTTCAAAGTATTGATACTGAATATGCTGTTTTTTTTTCTTTCTAAAGTCGCTATTTTCTCATTGGCTAACCTTAGCTAGCTAGGCTCACTTGTAAACTACAGGCAAAGAGGGAGGGCAGTTGAAATGGGTTAATCTGTACGTGATAAATCAGTGTTTAATTTATTCAGTTATTGTTTATAAAAACATTATAGAGTGAATGATTTAAAATATAAAGGTAAACAGCAAAGATGCACAGAAATATTTATCAATGCGCGAGATTTCCTTTTGTGATCTGAGAGATCTGATGGGATGGCAGCATGTCTGATTAAGTGTTTACGACAGTGAAATGCCATGGAAATATCCAATCTTACCTAGCTTTCTAAATAAAACCTGTGATTGCAGGTGAACCAGCTTATGAAATGATGGAGACTGACCCAGACTGGGCACCATCCCTACATCTGGGACACACATCTGTTACACCAGTGGTCTCCAAACTATTCCACATAGGGCCGCAGTGGGTGCAGGATTTCACTCCAACAAATCAAGACCACACCTTTTCACCAATCTGGTGTTTTATATGTTTAATTAGTTGATTGCAGTCAGGTGCTGCTTGTTTTAGTACAAACCACATTGGTTAAAAGGTCTATGCTTGATCGGTATGAACAAAAACCAGGACCCACAGCGGCCCTCGAGGACTGGTTTGGAGACCCCTGTGTTACACCGACAAACACTGCACGCTCTGCAAGACGAATGTGAGCAGCTACGGAAAGAGACACTGCAAGCACCAGAGATGGGGGTCCAGCAGGATGCAAACATTGAAGAGCTGCAGACTAAGGAGGGACCATCTGAGCCTGGTGAAATAAACAGTCACTAACAGAATGAGGAAGGGACACCTGACGCTGGAGAAGAAAGTGGTCAGCTACAGACTGAAGAGGGGACACATGAAGCTGGAGAAGAAGGTGATCAGCTAATCACAGAGGATGAGACGCACAACACCAATCACGATGTGACACAGACTGTGATTATTGACCGTTTTGAAATTTTCACAGAAAACCCATCAAATCTGAAAGCACGTGCCCAAATGTTTTCCAGCTACAGTGGGGAGAACAAGTATTTGATACACTGCCAATGGGAAAACTCATTGGCAGTGTATCAAATACTTGTTCTCCCCACTGTACAAGCACCACCACACTATGAAGTATTTAATATGTATTACACCCAAGGGAGCCATTTGTTTCATATCAAAAGGCTGGGGAGGGCATACAAGTGACAAACATAAAACCCTGAACAGTGATTTTTTTTTTTTTTGTGATAATTTGTTGCCTGGGGACATTGTCTTGGCTGACAGAGGTTTTGACATACAAGAATGTGTGGGCATGTAGTGTTCAGATGTCAAACTCCCAGCATTTACAAAAGGCCGCTGTCAGCACATTTGAGAATCCATGTTGAAAGGGTCATCGGAAATGTTTGTCAGAAGTATAATATCTTAACAGGAACCATACCCATAAACATGATTCTTCCATGTGAAGGTGAAGAAGCTACAATGTTGGATAAGGTCACTTTCTGCTGTGCCCTGATAAGCCATTGCCCAACAGTAGTATAGTACAATTTTCTTTTCGTAGTGTTTGTACAAGCAGTTTTTTTTATACGTTTGTAGATGACTTAAACCTGTTTAATAAAGTATGTCAGTGACAATTTTGAAGTCTTGACTCCTTGCTACTCTTAGGTACGTAAAACGTGTTGGTTTTGATGATGAAAAGTACTTTTTTTTTTTTTTTTACTAATTCAAACAATTTTGTGGAGATAAACACTGAATAGGAAATACAATGTTTGCTAACAAAACGAGATGTTTGACAGGTTTACTTTTTTTGGATTTAAAATTCTCAATCAAAACAGCAGCAGCAGCACAATGGTAAACAGAAAATAGCAATACAAGGAAATATAAAACGTGCATATGAAGAAAAATAACACTAGTTGTAGAATAACGTGTTCAAGTAAATTTGTCCCACTTCACATGATAAGTCCTGCATTGAGAGAATTGCACATCTTTGCATGGCAATGTCAACACTGAAACAATATATTGTGCAATATACATGAATTTGCATGTCATTATGACAGTTCCTTCACCTGTTTTAGTCATGTGATGTTTAAGATGATATTCAAGGTACAATTCAAGTTCAAGGATGTTCAAGTAAGAGCTGTATCATGTTTCTGAGAGTAGCAACGAGTGACGACTGTGTTGTCGCAGTCCTGCGGTCGAAATGCGAAGATCCTGCACCGAGCCATTCGTTAAATGTCCGTGAGCTTCGAGAGATTTATAGGTAAGCGCTGATACCGTAAACGAGGGACTTTTTTATATCCAGGGATGAAGTTGGAGGCAGTAACGTGGCGTCGGAGCTACTCCTGTTCTGGTTTGTTTACATCCGTGATACACTCAAAATGGCGCATGGGGGCGTGTCCGCTAGTTTGGGCACGTGACTGACAAAGACCGATACAAAATTTTCCCACAGCTACAGCGTCGGCGACAGCGGCTTCCACTTCACGATCCACTTCGGTAACTTAAGTGTATTGTGACTGTTGGCTGATAGTCTCTGCTAAACTTGACTTGACCGACATATTTTCTTTCAGCCCACCTTCGCCGACTGTCAGAAACGCGGGATTTTTGCAGTAGAAATGAATGAATGAATGAAGTGAGAAAGGTCAACCTTGAGCTACGGTCCAGTCCAACAGAGACCCCTGGTGGCTATTCTTAGTAACTTTACTGGGCTCATGGACGTAAAAGTGACACGAAAAGCACAAAATACTCTTTAAATAGTTTCTCCTAAATGTGTATTTAACCTAGATATTGTTATTATCACAATGACTCATGTCCAAGAGGCGACCGCCACCGTTCAGTAGGCTTTATTCATTTTCAAGCAACGTGAACAAACAGTCTGAGCTGCTCCAAGCTTTTATTTTGTTACTTCCGGTGTCCAGTCGTGTGAATTTGCATATTAAGCTAAATATTTAGTTTCACCCTTTTCCAGATTTAACATTTAGATTTAGCATTTAGTATATAAATTTAATAATTACATTTAGGATATAATTTAAGATTTAGATTTAAAATATTAAATTTAATATATAATTTAAGATTTAGATTTAAAATTTAGATTTAATATATAAATGTAAAGTTTGGATTTAACATATAAATTTAGGATATAAATTTAACATTTAGATTTAATATATAAATATAAAGTTTGGATTTAACATATAAATTTAGAATATAAATTTAATATTTAGGATATGAATTTAATATTTACATTTAAGATATAAATAAACATTTAGTTCTGGATTTCAACATTCAGGTACAATACTGATTGTTTAGCAACTTAAATATTTATTTTTAAATAATGTTGTAAATGTGCAAAAAAAAAAGTGACAAAAAATTTCACACCACATTTTAAACACTGTGTGGCGCTAAATATGAGAAAATGTTGTCGAAATTTTCAGCATGTGCTCCTTTACAAACGGCGCCCCATAACCGCGAAATCTATGGAGATAGAATAGTGCCAAAAGAAGTGAGGTTGTAAAATGAAAATTCTTCCTGTAAAATGACCATTTTTAACTAAAAAACACTTGTATTACCGACTTTTTCCTTTTGTAATAAACATGAAAAAAACACAATGTAAAAAATACATTATACAAGTGTTTTTTTTCCAATTACAAGTGATTTTTTTTGTTCTACGGGTGTTTTTTCTTAGCTACAGGTTAAAAAGTTTTGTCTCACCCTTGTCGCGTTTTATGAGACAAAAAAAATACTCGTAACCTAGTTTTAAAATAAAAACATACCTGTAAAATGACTCATCTTAACTAAAAAACACTTGTATTTTAACTAAAAAAACACTTGTATTTCCAAATTTTTTCGTTGTGAAATAAACATGAAAAAACAATATTATAAAATTTCTTCAAGTGTTTTTTTTCCTCATTTACAAGTGATTTTTTTTGTTCTACGGGTGTTTTTTCTTAGCTACAGGTTAAAAAGTTTTGTCTCACCCTTGTCGCGTTTTATGAGACAAAAAAAATACTTGTAACCTAGTTTTAAAATAAAAACATACCTGTAAAATGACTCATCTTAACTAAAAAACACTTGTATTTTAACTAAAAAAACACTTGTATTTCCAAATTTTTCGTTGTGAAATAAACATGAAAAAACAATATTAAAAAATTTCTTCAAGTGTTTTTTTCCCCCATTTACAAGTGATTTTTTTATTTTTCTACAGGTGTTTTTTTCTTTGCTACAGGTGAAAAAGTTTCGTCTCACCCCTTGTGGCGTTTTCTGAGACAAAAGTCACTTGTAACCAAAGATGAAAAAATCTACTTGTACATCGAAATAATATGTTGTAAAACACAAAAATATCATTCCAAGTCGTGGTCAAAAGAAGACGTTAGTTAAGAAAGAACACAATCTAGTGAATAGTTCTTCGGGTGTTTTATCTTTAATAATCTACAAGTGTTTTCTGAGCATGTACAACTAAATTTCGGCCCAAGCATGTGATGTGAGGCAAAATTCAGACCAATCGGAACGGCGATTGTTCAGGAGGAGGGCGGGACACACCATTGCCGACCTGCTCCTTCTTGCTTTATTCATCACGGCAGAGTACGACAGAAATGGCAGAGCACGCTCAGGTAAGAAGTTCCGTGGAATTAATGTTTTCTCATGAATGTCATTCAGTTAAAGATTTATCAAGCGTATAATTGGCTCGTCGTCGATTTTCGTGCCTTTCTTAGGAAGGCGAAATTCACTTGATGTTGACACGAATTATGATTATATACGCTTGATAAATCTTTAACTGAATGACATTCATGAGAAAACATTAATTCCACGGAACTTCTTACCTGAGCGTGCTCTGCCATTTCTGTCGTACTCTGCCGTGATGAATAAAGCAAGAAGGAGCAGGTCGGCAATGGTGTGTCCCGCCCTCCTCCTGAACAATAGTGTTGTATCGGTCGCGAACGATTCGTTCTTTTTGAACGAATTGTTTGGGTGAACGAGACCGAACTAATCACCATCTGCACTGATTCGTTCTATGAAGTTGGTGCTTGTTCACTGCGTGGGAGGGCGTTGAGCAAGCGACAGCGTCTTCTGACATCGCACACGACCAATCAGACGCCAGCCTCATCGCGGGCAGGGGAGGGACCGGAAACAGAATCAGGGCGTATGTCACTCACTTCCACGTGTGGCCAATAAGCAGCCAGCGTGCAGGCAAGGGGGCAAGACTGAGTTTTGTCACTTCCCGTTCAGTGACTCGGTCCTCCGGTTCCTGACCTAGCTTGCTGCTAACGTGACTTTCCAGTAATGACTATGCGGTGAACGAATCAAAAAATGAAAGGAAAGGACTTTGTCACATATTTGTTAACGTGGAGCCTATCAAATGCAGCTCAAAAAGACAAAAACACCACACAAATCTAGCGAGCATGGTTTAGTGTACTACTTTTCTCAACAGACTCGGGACTACCTATTACGACATACTATCAAATTTACAGTAATTTAAAACACGGGTAGCTACGAGGCAAGCAAAAGCTGAGCTGCGGTCGCGTGACAGCAATGAAGGGGGCAAAGAACTGTCACTATATGGAGGCTTCATGGCAGCGATATTTACCTCATATGTGCACAGAAAAAAAGAATAGTATGATCACCATAATACTGATTTGCAATGAAACGGTATATACATGTCCATTTTTTCCAAGTGTTTTATTATTTTTTTTCCCGTGTCAGGTGTTGGTTGGTTTGACAAATTATGTCAATCCGTCCATCATGTGCTACTCAAGCGCCCCACAACAACGCACATGGACACGGGAGATGTCGCAATATGTCTACATTTTTCTTAACAGACTAATGAGAGTAGAAAGGCGATATCGTAAAGAGCAAACAATTATTTCTCGTCAGCATTTGACGATCTGAGATGCGGGGACGACAGGGGAGCTGACCGGATTATTTTATTTATTAATACCAGTGCAAAACGTCAATACGATCACCATAATACTGATTTGCAATGAAACTGTATATACATGTCATTTTTTCCCGAGTGTTTTATTTTTTTTTCCCGTGTCAGGTGTTGGTTGGTTTGACAAATTATGTCAATCCGTCCATCATGCACTACTCAAGCGCCCCAAAACAACGCACGCGGACACGGGAGATGTCGCAATATGTCTACATTTTTCTTAACAGACTAATAAGGGTAGAAAGGCGACATCGTAAAGAGCAAACAGCCATTTCTCGTCAGCATTTGACGATCTGAGATGCGGGGACGACAGGGGAGCTGACCGGATTATTTTATTTATTAATACCAGTGCAAAAATTCAATACGATCATCTTAATACTGATTTGCAATTAAACTGTCAAATATCAAAATGCAGTATTGTCTTTCAGAGCAGCACATTCGAAAACTAGCTATTTACACTTATAGTTTTAACAATAGTGACTAAAAATAATAGTGATGAGCATGAAAACAAAAATACAACAGAGCGAGAGGTAAATATGATGTGTTGGTCGTTCCATTTAGAAATTAAACTTTCGATGTATTTTTATTTTCGTGACAGCAAGCATGCTGCGTTGGCTGATAGCAGGCTAGCAGCAGCATTGTATATGTGATCGAGAACATGCTAAAGAAAGTCCGTGCGCCCCCGACCCCAAACCCCCACTCCTCCCACAAAAGGAAAATGTTTAACCGTGTCCTAAATCGAAATGCAAGCACGAGCCATGATTTTGAGCCCATAGAACTAGGACAGACGACGCGAAAGTTCTCCCTCGCTTTTGCAGCAGCGGGAGGGAGGGAGACGAGGCTGTCTGTGAAAGCAGAATGATATTGCCTGTCACTCATTATTGAAACTACGACGAGTGGTCAATGTGCAAGAGAGGGAGGGACCAAGCAATGTCACTTCCCGTTCAGTTATACTGCGAAGCGGTCTTTGGTGATTCGTTCGGTAACGTCACTTCCCGTTCAGTAACCGAACGATTCATTTGGACGGGGAGGGAGATGAGGGGGGCGAACGATTCGTTGAACGATTCGTTTGAACGAATCTTTTTACTGAACGATCCGGAATGGATTCGTTTACTCAAGTGAACGACAGATCCCGTCACTACTGAACAATCGCCGTTCCGATTGGTCTGAATTTTGCCTCACATCACATGCTTGGGCCGAAATTTAGTTGTACATGCTCAGAAAACACTTGTAGATTATTAAAGATAAAACACCCGAAGAACTATTCACTAGATTGTGTTCTTTCTTAACTAACGTCTTCTTTTGACCACGACTTGGAATGATATTTTTGTGTTTTACAACATATTATTTCGATGTACAAGTAGATTTTTTCATCTTTGGTTACAAGTGACTTTTGTCTCAGAAAACGCCACAAGGGGTGAGACGAAACTTTTTCACCTGTAGCAAAGAAAAAAACACCTGTAGAAAAATAAAAAAATCACTTGTAAATGGGGGAAAAAAACACTTGAAGAAATTTTTTAATATTGTTTTTTCATGTTTATTTCACAACGAAAAATTTGGAAATACAAGTGTTTTTTTAGTTAAAATACAAGTGTTTTTTAGTTAAGATGAGTCATTTTACAGGTATGTTTTTATTTTAAAACTAGGTTACAAGTATTTTTTTTGTCTCATAAAACGCGACAAGGGTGAGACAAAACTTTTTAACCTGTAGCTAAGAAAAAACACCCGTAGAACAAAAAAAATCACTTGTAAATGAGGAAAAAAAACACTTGAAGAAATTTTATAATATTGTTTTTTCATGTTTATTTCACAACGAAAAAATTTGGAAATACAAGTGTTTTTTTAGTTAAAATACAAGTGTTTTTTAGTTAAGATGAGTCATTTTACAGGTATGTTTTTATTTTAAAACTAGGTTACGAGTATTTTTTTTGTCTCATAAAACGCGACAAGGGTGAGACAAAACTTTTTAACCTGTAGCTAAGAAAAAACACCCGTAGAACAAAAAAAATCACTTGTAATTGGAAAAAAAACACTTGTATAATGTATTTTTTACATTGTGTTTTTTTCATGTTTATTACAAAAGGAAAAAGTCGGTAATACAAGTGTTTTTTAGTTAAAAATGGTCATTTTACAGGAAGAATTTTCATTTTACAACCTCACTTCTTTTGGCACTATTCTATCTCCATAAAATCGGGTTTGAGAGAAAACAACCAAGATTTTCTTGTTAGGCAAACTCAAACAGCCCGAGAGTGACGATGCCATTAATGAATAAAGATGAGTTTGGATGAATGGATTTATTTTAAAAAAATAATTATAATAATTCAAACAGCTGTGGAGAAATACAGAAGTGATACATGTAAAAAGAAGATTGCAAGTATTTACTGTTTGCATTAATTTAATGTAGTGATTAATATTAGCTTATGTGTGTGCGTTCACACATTTTTTGGGCATAAGGTACAGTATATTGAACCGTTTTGGTTTTGCAGGTTAGGGTTTCGGTTCGGTTCACTTGTGTACCATTTTAGTTATGTTTTACATATTTTTTTCCCCCAAAAGATGTGAAAGAAAATTTGGCGCCGAAAACTTTCAGCCAAAAATAGCTCAAATTGCATTTTTGGTTGAAAGACCAAAAGTTTACCACCGAATAGTGTGAAGAACGGTAGTCCTCTTGTGATGGCGTAATCAAAACACGGCGAGAAGCAACGTTGCGTCTCATCCTGCGTCACATCGAGTACAATGGGTACTACAATAGGTATCGCAGAAGCGGTGGGGGATCCCAACGCAGACAATAGGGAACGCGAGTGGGGAGATGCCAAGTTTATTGCCTTATAATAGGCCCTAAAAGTGTGAGAGACTCTCTAACTGCCCAGTCACTCTGGACAATGTAAGTGTAGCCTCCAGCACCTAGGAGTTCTATTCTATCTTTTAAAGCTCATACTAAACAAACCTGCAGAACAGCCTTCTTTCACCTGCGCAACATAGCCTAAATTAGAAATATTTTGTCTAAAAACGATGCAGAAAAATTAATTTACGCGTTCGTTACATATAGATTAGATTACTGTAACTTCTTACTTGCAGCTTGTCCTAAAAGCTCCCTAAAAGTAGTGATGTCAGGAGGTGCGCCGAGCCTTCGAAGCGTGTGTCGAGTAATGAAGGGACGTTTCCACGAAGCGCGTACCGAGGCCCGCTTCATTTAGGGTAGGTTCCGAAAATGATGACGTCTGAAGCCTCGCTGCCCAGCTGTACCACGTGATTGCTTCACGGAGTGCTTTAGATTTGTTGCGCAGTTTGACAGCTCGCTACAGTCTATCAACACACTCTGGCTGCATTCAAAATGTGGGTGTTTGAAGGAGAGTTGCTATCAGGTGAGACTTTGGCTAGTTTGGAGGTGGTTTGGAGAGTGAAAAGTTAAATTGAGTTGAGAGAAGGGGACAGTTGTTCATACTTGGATGGAACCAGCAAGAAAGAGGACTTACTCTCTGTAGAATTTTTTTTTTTTAAATAAAACAAAATACCCACCATCCTTTTGCTCAGTACTTCTCAAATAGTGGGGCGCGCCCCCCCAGGGGGGCGCAGAGCGATGCCAGGGGTGGCGCGTGTGACCTCGGGGAACATGCTTTTTTTTTTTTTTTTTGCGTACTAGAATAAAGTGTACTTGCACATCCACTCAGTGGGTGGCAGTGGCGCTCTCATTTTCAAAGTGCGCGTAGTATTTTTGAAGTAAGCAAGAGCACACAGAAGAGACTCGTGAAGAGCTGGAGACGAGAGCTGTGCGCCGTTTTCGAAAGCCATTTTCCGGCCGGACTTACGCAGCAACCCACTGTCTTCTCCGTTTCTCCGCCCGAGAAGTGGCATTTTCGGCTTGGGATCGTCACGACGACCGCCCTCACCTAAGGTTCTCCCTCGGTCGCCGAGAATGCGCTTTTTTCGGGCCGTTTGCCTTTTGGCTTTGACATTTAATACAGTGGGAAATGAGGAAAGACCATTGTTTACTGTGTCTAAAAATGATTATAGCGGACAGCCGGAAGCCAAATCAATTAAGACGCCACTTAAAGACATTAGACCCCAATCTCATTGATAAGCCGCTTGGTTGTTTTTCAGCGAAAACGTGCCGAATATTGCCAACAATCGTCCCGCTTTGTCAGTGTTATATCAGTAAACCAGTGAACACTGTTAGCATGCTCAGTGCCAAAATAACCCCACACCATTGCTAACTGGAGGTGATACTGTGAGCAGCGAGCAGCGAAAATAAAAACGGATATAAAATTTAAAAAAAAAAAAAAACACGTTTTTTTTTTTTTTTTTTCTTCGATTCAGTTTTGCTTTTTCGGTCAATTTTTTTTATTTTTTTGTCCTCAAGAGTTCATGTTTCTAATCAATTTGAATTTGTTCTTATTTACTGATTTTATTTTTCAGTATCAAATGGTCAAAAATTTACCTTCAGTGTATTTTTACAGTTTGGATGTGACTTTAAAAAAAAAAAAATTAATTCAGGCAAATTGATGCGTGTTAAGTGTTTTCTGTTACAAACAAAACAATGTTAATAAACTTATTCTTTATAAATTGATCTCTGTTATTTTCTCTAATAGAAAAAAAAGGATACAAAGTGAGGCAGAGATGTACTTATAATAGTAATATAGACAAATGATACTATTTACAGTGGCCACAGAGTTTGGGGGGGCGCGAAACATTTACATCTTCCTTGGGGGAGCGTAACAGAAAATAATTGAGAAGCACTGCTCTAGCTACATCAGTGTCCAAATTACACAGGCATAATTAGTACCCTTTTTCATGTTACACAAACACGTTTACTGTTCTCTCCCTGATTACGTGTAGGGGACAAGCAGGTCTGTTGGCTTCTGGCTTGGTAGTCAGAGCATCCGCCTGCCGTGCTGGATGTGTTGTACGTGTGGGTCCGAGTCCTGTCCTGGGCAAATGGGGTGTATTGTGTCGCGCGGGGTGGATCCATGCAACACCGGCTACATACGCACGTGTCATTTTCAGAAAAAAAACCCAAAACATTGCACAACCTGCCACATTATGATAATGCCCTTTATGGAATCATTTTCACACATACACCCACTACATTAAAAAAACATATATTATAAATTTTACTTCATGAGTGACGTATGACTGTGACTGCATGTGAACACTCCTCTTACTGGACCCAAAAGTTCATACGTTTATTTGTATAATTTGTTGTACGTTGATTTTTGGAGAGCTGCTTGGCACTGCTGACCTACAGGAGACATATCATATATTTGTATGACTGTGAGGTACTGTTTATGTCTATATGTGCGTTTTTGTTTCATACGTATATGTCCTTTTTGTTGTTTTTTTTCTTTTTGATTCAGAGGGTACTGCCCCCCATACATTATGGTCACTCAGGTTATGAGTTTGATCCCATTGCTGAAGATGTATGCCAAATGTAACTTCAGTGACAGGAAAAAAATGAAAAAAAAGTTGAAGAAAAAAAAATACTTATGTGATAATCGATGTACATCGAGGATTTGGTGGTGAGACAATATTTTGCTAAATAATACCCTCCCAACAGACACACACGCAAAAATTAACGAATCACTCATTTGGTTGGGAGAAAAATGACTGTGATTATACACTTAGCCAGTAGGTGGTTCCGTGGAAATGAACCCTTTCTCGAACCAATTGGCTCAAGTGGTGCAATGCCTCATGAGGCTTCATTTCACCATCACTACCTAAAAGGTCTTCAGCTAGTCCAGAATGCAGCAGCAAGACTTTTAACAGGAACTGATAGAAGAGAGCACATCACCCCTGTGCTCCAAGCCCTTCCAGTCGAGTTTAGAATTCAATTTAAAATCCTCCTTCTTACATTTAAGACCATTAATCGTTTGGGGCCATCTTATCTCACTGATGCTCTGGTTCCATAACGCCCCAACAGAACACTCCGTTCTCAAAATGCAGGTCTACTGGTAGTTCCCAGGGTCTCTAAAAGTACAGTAGGAGCTAGAGCCTTTAGCTACCAAGCTCCTGTCTTATGGAATCAGCTTCCTGCTAGTATTAAAGAAGCCAACACAGTCTGTACATTTAAGATGAGATTAAAAACGTTCCTATTTGACAAAGCTTATGGTCAGGCTAGTTGAAATCGGACTAGACTCACAGTTCAGTCTAAGCTGCACTAGAAGCTATAATGCACAGTACAGCCACTGAGCCCTATCCCCTGTTTCTCACTCTACCTACCACTAGTCTTTACTTTATTTTATTTTGTAACTCTAATATCTAGTTCACTAGTCTCTTCATCACTAGTCATCCGGTCACCCCTTTCCCGCCTTCCCTCTGGGGGAGGGGCTGTTTTTCAGCCGCAGCCTCCTGACTGTCCTGTCCCCTGGCTGGATGGACGTCCTCGTTGCCCCCCACCCCCCCTGCCACTCGCCGTTTAATCCGGCTGCTTCGTTGCTGCTAGAACTCGGCCCACTCGCCTGGCTCACAATTGATGTCACTTGTTGCACAAGACAACAGCCAATCTGATTTCAAGGAGTACGAGAGATTGTAATAGCCTTGTAAAGAACTTTACTAGTTTCAGTGAGAACAGAATAGATTTTTGTTGTAGTTGTTAAATACAGTTCCACATGAACGTACATCTATATCTCATTTAGCTTAGCAACTGGAGGCGTGAGAACCATTTTTCGAGTGTCCCAAACTTCCAAGAAAGCACATTTATCAAGGTTTCATCAGCCGTGAAGCCAACTGAACAGAATTCTACGACGGTGCCGGCACCTCTGCTACAGGATGCGTTCAAAGCCCACTGCCGCCGGGAATGCACCCTCCATGGGGTTTTGGCACCTTTCAAACAAAATTTCTCGAAGCAAAGGGCATTAATCACTAAATAATGACATAAAACATTTTTTCTAAAAATGAAATAAAAAATTGATTGTATCCATGTGTGTTTTTCGGCCTTTCAGTTTTTCGGCCAAGTGTTTCCAATTTTCGCATTCAGTGCATCCCGAATTTTTTCCTCATAAAATTTAATACTACTGTGATCTAAGTGCTCTGTGCAGAACTTAAGTCAGGTTTCCTCACGGACACTATTGAAAAGCCTTGAAACGCCCCCTACCTCACCATGGTTTCTTGTTTGTGAACACTTTGGCGTCCACTTTAAAGTGACCAATGTTCAAAGGCAAGTGGATAAATTCAAAGTTCCTGTCAACATTGTTCCACAGAGGTGCTATACTAAAATGTTAACGCCCTTAAAACGGCACCATTCGATAAGGAATGTTGCATCTACATGAGACAAATGCATGCATAATTGTTGAGAGAACGTAGTGACACATTTGTTAAATGGCTAAAAAAATATTTTTTGCTCAGTGAAAGCAAGTGCTAAATCTAATCAGGTGGTAAGCAGCCATCAACCTTTAAGATTTTTTGGGCCCTATTAAACAAAGCGCTGAAGTCAGTTAGCCTTGGAATAAACAAACAATCTATAGAATTGAAACATTTCCAGACCAAGTGACTTAAACAACTGCAGACACAAAGCTGGAAAGCATTGAAAGCTGCAACGTGGTCATCTGCAGGTGATTATTCACCATTCGAATTCCATTGACACAGTGTGCAGATGGAACAGCATTACCCCATTTTGAAACAAGTGGGGCTTATTCTATAGCCTCTGCTTATTCTCAGCAACCAGGTTGGCTGAAGAGATCACTTTACTCTGGGCTGTGTAAAAGATACCACCTAAATCATTACAAGTCATTCATTGCCATGTGCCAATCTGCAGGTCATGTTGCTGCGACTTCAAGGTCAAGCGGCTGAGAGTTGCTTGACCTTGATCACTTCCTCCAAATATTAACAAAATAGTTATACGGTCAAAATCCCTTATACACTGGCTCATTTATATCATAATCAATCAGGTGGAGTAGAGTGTAGAGCTTTCCACCGGATACTAGCTGTGACTTAATGACAGGGTTTAAAAACAGAGAAGAACTAGTCTGTCTGAAATTATGTAGTCATCTGTAACACATCTATCATGTTTTCCTTTAAAACATTTAGTGGGGTTGTTATTTCCACAAGCCTGATTGCAAAGATGAATTTGTAGTTTTTGGAATTGACAAATAAATGGGGGATTGCTTCTAAAAAGGACCGCAAAACTGAATCTCAAACGATTGAACGCCGCTCACCTTTCCCAAAAGTGATATGATTTCTGCTAAAAATACGGACACATTATTATAAGAAATTATTCCTAAACAAAAGTGTAATCCGCAACCTGAGTTACTTATTGACGGGGTGTATCAAATTGTACATAATCTTTTTTTTTTTTTTTTTTTTTTTTTTTTAATCTAATCTGTCCTGTTCAGCTGTTTGACACAGACAATGGAAGTCTAAGTGCCCGGATAGTCTGAACAGTTTTAATGTTTCACATTGAAAGTCTGACATACTCCCATTGTGATCATTCAAAATACCTTGTTTATTATGACAAAGCAGTGTACAGGAAGGGGTTATCGGGGACAGAAGAAAAGAAACACAAGAGAAGAAAGAAAAGAAACACAAATTACAAGAAGAAAAACATTGAACATCTAGACTAGCTACTAATATTTTGGTGCTATCTTCAGATAAATGTATTTCCGGTTAACACCATGTAGGGGCCTGTTGACCAGTGAAAGAGGGGGACAGGTCTGGGGGTGTCTATGAGCTAAGTGATTGAAAGGGGTAGAGTGTAGACAAATCAGCTATGTGAACTAGAACCCAGTAATCGTGTGAATCCTTTGTGAGTGTAAGCCCGTTGGCAACCGACCCTACCCCGCCCCACCAGCAATCCCGGCACCGGGACCCCTCACTCGAGCGCGCCCTATCACACCCCGACGTACGCGAGCCCCAGCAGGCGCGCGACAGCCACACAGACAAGCAGAAACGCTATGCGGGAGGCAACCCAGGGCCCCGGACCCCACCCAGCCAGCCTGCGGGGGGCGGTGTTCCGCGCAGCCCATCCCTCCTCCCACAGCCCAGCAAAGGAGCCATCGTCACTCCCCCGGGATCCAGGTTGGTCCCCCGGGCCACCTGCGCACCCATCAACCGGCCCTCAGGGATGGACGCACAACCAACCCAACATCCACCCCCACCCCCGTCCGCCCACCCAGTCCACGAGCCACAGCCGCAGCCCCCCAAACGGCACGGCACGCCACGGGACTCCCAGCGGCCCACCAAGCCCAGGGCAGGGCAGGGTCCCCCGCCGGAGCAGGCAACAACCACCCGATACACCAGCGCCCAGCCAGCGACCCGCGACGGAGCACAGGGGGATACCCAGTCAGAGAAGAGAGGGGAAGGCGGAGGCGGGAGAATGCCAAGGAGCCGCAACGTGGCGGCGCAAGGCCGAACCCCACTCCAGCGGTCAGAAGCCCAGGCAGAGGGGAGGCCAAATTGTACATAATCTAATTACAGAATGTATGAAACTGTTATCTGTTAGACTATATGTAGTAAATATGTTGTTAAATTGCAATGTTTATCTTTTTTTTGAAAGTATGATCATAATTTTAGTGAGATTTGAGAAATTCCCACAAAATCTCAAATAATCTCACATATCAATTTTATACCTATTCGGTTAGCATTTAAATTTGAATTAGTAAACCTAAATAGTCCACAGGGGTGCACATAAGTGGTCCGCATGCGCGCATGCGTACTGGACGTAGACAACCGCGCTGGCCCTCAACGGCTTCCATAGGCTTTTGTGTACCGATGGCTGACCATTGTATTTGCGGCGGACATGAGAAAATAACTTCTCAAAATGTCGGAGGACCACTGAGTAATTATTTCCGTGTTCCCCCACCCCCGTCAAAAGACAGACAGACGACAGAGACGTCACCGGAGCTACCGGAAAAAAAGGACTTTTGCTGAAAAGTGGCTGCAGGAGGTACCATGGGTAGAAGTAAATGATGCTCGCACGGAAATGCGGTACAAAATGTGTCGTGAGAATCCCAATGTCGATGATAAGAGCAGCGCATTTTATGTAGGGTCAAAGAATTTCAGCCATCCAAACTTTGAAAAGCACGAAAAAAAACAGCATGTGGCAATTAAGCAAACTATCGAAAATCGATGTCAGATAGGACCCCACTTGCCCCATGGACAAGTGGCGGAATAAAGGTAATGAAAACCGCCATGCACTGACAAACGTGTTTTTGTTCGCATTTTACAAAGCTTAACATGCACGTTCAATGAGGTCTTATGAGGATGACATCCCACTTTTACAAAGGCTTGGAGTTAATGTGGGAGCCGCATAATGCCCTTTATTTTGAATTGGTGCTTTTATGTTTATTTCTTTACATTTCACTTTAAAGTAATGGCAATTTCGTTGTGCCAGTTGATGTTAATCAAGCCTTATTTGTGAATGTAATTAAAGTTAATTGGCTCTAAGTAAAGCTTGTCATAATTTTATCGCATCAGGCGGGTCGGCTCTCAAGCTCAATGAGGACCAAGTCACATCTCCAGGTCTTCCTCTGAGAACCTGGGCAAAAAAAATATGTGCACCCCTGTAAATAGATGAGTTTGAAAGAGCAAAATTTGCATTGCATATCATTTGCAACCCTATTTCACTAGTTTGGGATTACAAGAAAAAATTTAGTTTTCTAAAACAAATTTGCCTTTTTATTGATATTGTTTCTATAAAATTTTGTGATTGGCCAAGAATATAAGCAGAAAGACCGGCTTATCTAGAATTGAAAGGAGCATTAAGTTAGAAAGATATGACGATTTGGCCCAAAAATCACTTAGGAAATTATGCTATGAGGCTAACATTTTATTTGAATGAGTTATTTAAAAAATTGAATTGTATATAGCGATTCACCATTTATTTATTTATTTTGCGGTGATCCCTCGTTTTTCCCGGTTAATTGGACCAGAACCCCACACAAAGAGTGAAAAACCTCGAAGTAGGATTTGCCTCCACCCCCCCCACCCAAAAAAAGATTGACGTAAAAAGTATTTATTTACACACGTTATATATTTTGTATATATTGTGTACTTTGAGTATTCCAGAAGACACTGGAATTTAAAAAAGTGTACAATTTGCGGAATATTACAAAGGGATTCATGGATATTCATACTGTACACAGTGATGGAAAAGCGATAGCGCATTAACCGCTTTATGATGTCCTTTTACTATAACTACATTGCACCTGCATTTCTAAGGAAAGCACGTTTTATCTGCAATTCGGTTGTAGTGTGTTCTCGTTAAGAAGAAGAAGACACAAACCCAAGCAACGCTGGGCCAAACTGCTAGTTCTTAAATAAAACCAAAGCAAGAGTTCATTTTATATGTTGCTTTTCCTTCATCTAACCTAGGGTTCAGTGATGTGCACTGACGTTCATGACGAGTGAGGTACTGACTTTCAGTCAGATTTACAAACACACAATATATGTAATTCCAGTTTAACTTAAGCCAAAATAGAACTTTATGGTTTTTACCTTTACATGAAATTCATGCGATAATACTTCTGGACAAAAATGTCTATTTTTTTTAAGAGGTCCATTAGGGGTGCGACAAAATATCGAAATGATGATATATCGTGATACTTTGTATCCCAAAAGGTTATCGATATGCTCCTGCCAAGAATCGAGATATCGTTTTAAAAAGGTGTCAATGTTTAAAAAAAAAAAAAAAAAAAAAAAGGAACCAACAAGTTGTTATCAAAATCTTCCACCATAATACAACCCCTAGCAAAAACGTATGCAATTACCAGTCTCGGACGAGCACTCCCTCAGACATTTTATCATGTAGAGCAAACTCAGATAAAAAGCTTGAAAAAATAATGAATTAGTTCGAAAGTGCAACTCTTTAGCATCCGGAAACACTAAAAGAAATGAATAAAAAACATTGTGGTGGTCAGTAAATGTTAATTTTATAGAGCAAGTGCAGGGAAATATTTATAGAATCACTCCATTCTGAGGAAAAATATATGGAATCATGAGAAACAAACAAAGAAATAACAATCAAAACACATCTCTAGTATTTAGTAGCACCACCTCTGGCTTTTAAGACAGGTTGCAGTCTCTGAGGCATGGACTTGATGAGTATTCTTCATCAATTTGGAGCCAATTATCTTTGATTGCAGTTGCCAGATCATCCATGCAGGTCGGAGCCTTGCTGTGGATCTTTTTTTTCAATTTCCCCCAGAGGTTATCAGGGTAGGGTTGGGATCTGGGCTATTTGCAGGCCATGCCATTGACTGGATGATTCTTTCTCCAAGGAATGCTTTAACAGTTTTAGCTCTGTGGCATAATGCATTGACGTCTTGGAAAATGACAAACATATTTTCAATTGAACAAATAAGAAAGCTGTCTAAAATTTCAACGTAAACTTGTGCATTTATTGAAGATTTAACCACAGCCATCTCCCCAGTGCCTTTGCCTGACATGCAGCCCCATATCATCCAGGACTGAGGGAATTTTGATGTCTTCTTCAGGCAGTCATCTTTGTAAATCTCACTGGAATGGCACCAAACAAAAGTTCCAGCATCATCACCTTGTCCAATGCAGATTCTTGACTCTTGACAAGGTGATGATGCTGGAACTTTTGTTTGGTGCTCTTCCAGGGAGACCTTAAATGGCCCAAAATTACCTAATTGCCTAGCATTAACCGCCACTGACAGCCATATACGTTCAATCCGTTTGAAGTGGGAGGGATGGCAGTGAATGAATTCGTTCATTCGCTGCTACCCTCCCAGTTCAAATGGATTGGACGTCTAATAGTGATAAACTCATTCCAATTCACACTAGAAGCTTGTTTTTGTGTTAATTTCTTTGTATAATATCCTACAATGATTTCCTGACAAATGTATAGATAATCGTTGTATCGCCATATTGTCAGATCATCGTTATCGTGAGCTCCGTATCGCAAATCGTATCGTATCGTGAGGTACCAAGAGGTTCCCACTCCTAAGGTCCATGTTGTTGTCCTTCAGTTTTTAAAGTCTTTCTGTCTCAATAAAGATCATTGCATGGGATGAAAGCTGTCCTTTACTAGTCCTCTTCCGACTGCATGTTTTGATTTTTTTTTTTTTTTTCACCTGTCATGTTCAGCTGTTTGACACGGAGAATGGAAATCTAAGTGTCCGGTTGGTCTGAACAGTTTTAATGTTTCACATTGAGAATATAACTTACTCCCAATGTGATCATTCAACATATCTCATTTATTATGACAAAACAGCGAACAGGAAGGGGTTATGGGGGGACAGAAGAAAAGAAAAACAAGAAAAAAAAAGAAAAGAAACACAAACAACAACAAGAAATACATTGAACGCCTACACTAACTATTAATATGTTGGTGCTATCGTCGGCCAGATGTATTTCCGGTTGACACCATGTGGTGGGCCTGCTGACCCGGGAAAGAAGGGGAGGGGGTGGGAAAGTCTATAAGCTAAGTGATTGGGAGGGGTCGAGTATACACAAATCAGCTCTGTGATCTAGAACCCAGTAATCATGTGAATCCTTCGTGAATGTAAGCCCGTTGGCAACCGACCCTACGCCGCCCCACCGCCAGTCCTGGCACCGCGACCCCCCACCCGAGCGCGCCCAATCGCATCCAGCCGCACGCGAGCCCCGCCAAACACACAACAGCCACGCAGACGAGTGGAGACACCGTGCAGGCACCACCACAGGGCAGCCCAGCAAAGAAGCCATCCTCAACCCCCCGGGAACCAGGGTGGTCCCCCGGCCCACCCATGCTCTTATCATGTAATGCAATAAAATCAGGGGGGAGCCGGGTCAGGACTTTATGGCCTCATCCCAACTCTCCCTGGAGAAATGAATGAGTATGTAGTAGGTGCCAGGGTGAAAGATATTTACAGTGCAAAGTGAGGAGTGTGTGAATTAAGAGGCAGGCTCCAGTAGGCGTGGCCCCGTCCACTGGCCGCAGGGCGAGAGAAGCGCCAGGGTCCCGATCAACCCCTGCTCCAAACCACCCTTGGCGCACCCGCAATCCGGCCGGCCAGGGAACCGCGCAGCATCCCCACCAGCCCGCGAGACCACCGCGCGACGGGACCCACGCATGACCAGACGCAACCAGACAAGCCCTAGCTGAAAATCCCGGGGCCAGGACCGGCGACGGGACAGCACAGGGCAGGAAGCCAACAAACCTCACCTTTGAAGCTGACAGAAGAAGAGGTTTATCAAAAACCCTTAGATGTATGCCAAGGACCAGTGAAATATATTATGTAAACCTAGTTCCTTAATTGTTCTGAGTCCCAGAAAAAATTGCATATATCCCCCAGCAGCTGGCAACCATATTATCTTTTGGTTTCTTTATAGATTAAACCCATTGACTGACTAAACTTTGAAGGAAGAAAATTATTTATCAAATGCTACTGGGAATGTAACAATGCAGTTCAGGTGTAAACATGTCCAGTTCTCAGCTGTAAAAGGATGCATACAACTTCCCGGGACACCCCGTACATATCAATTTATGTATACATTTTTATTATTGATGTGGCCTTTCTTCGCAGGCAAGAGAGAATCCTTATTCTATGTTAATAATTCTTGCAACTGTTTCCCACTGTTGTTCGCATTTGTCCATTTTATTTGTCTGTTTGGCAGATATTTTCTTTAATGTTATATATTCAATGATTAGATTTAGCCATTGGTTCATGTTAATGTTTTGTTTGTTATTCCAATTCAACAATATTGTTTTTTTTTGGATATCGTTAAACTTGTTAGTAGTGGACGGGCTTGATGGTTTGAGATATTCACAGATTTTTTTTTTTTTAATGTTTTCAGCGCTGACTTTTAACATGAGTGGCTGATTATTCATGCTTATTTAGGTTTCTAGGCAAATTCTCCATTTCACAATATCCATTTTGTGTCCAGAAACTGACATTTGTTGAAAACACAAGACAGGACGCAGAAAAGGCAATTTCTCGTATCCACACTGTCAGTTTTTTCACGTGAACCACTTGAAAAGAGTGAGTGACATAGTTTCTTTTTTTCTTCGTTCTCGAACACAGGCTCATAGTCCGCCTATGATAGGCGGCGTATCTGTTCCTAGGCTGGTGATGTAACACAAATTTCCGCGTAAATTGGAATTAACAACACTTTAAGTACCCCAAAATAACTATCCAAAAAGTCCAGAAGTTTTGTATTTTGTTTATTGTTGGTGGATACACTGCCTCTTGTGGCAGCGTTGAGTCTGGCTGGACTGTCGCCTTGTATGACAGAAGCAGACTCGGACGTCTGACATGGATAAATGGTAGCTGCACTCTGGTTTGGCCCGCATAAGGCTGTAAATTCATTTATTCATTTTCCGAGGCAATTATCCTCACGAGGGTTGCGGGGGTGCTGGAGTCAATCCCGGATTAACTATAGGCAGCAGGCAGGGTACACCCTGAACCGGTTGCCAGTCGATCAGAGGGCACAAGGAGACAAACAACCATTCGCACACACACACTCACACCTAGGGACAATTTAGAGTGTTTCATCAGCCTACTATGGATTATTTTGGGATGTGGGAGGAAACCGGAGTACCCGGAGAAAACCCACGCAGGCACGTGGAGATGCAAACTCTACACAGTAAAGCCTGAGCCCGGGATTGAACCCTTAATCTCATAACTTTGAGGTGGACATGCTGACCACTCTGCCGCACGGAGTGAATTATTACCAGGCATTTTTATAATTAATCCACAAGTTTTAAAAACATTTCAGAAAAACATTTCATACATTAGCCAAATTATGGAAATACAGGGTCAGAGTGTTTATTTGATATAGAGGGACACACACACTATTTCCCATGCAGACCACAGGTTTACTGAGAGAATACACCGTGTGCCAAGCGGCACAGCAAGGACCTACCTCACAGCGCATCTCCCTCCTGTTTTGAACAGGCGTTATGAAGCTACAAAAATTATAATCTTAGTCGGGAAAAAAAGTTTTCCCATTGGATTTGAATGGAAAACTATTTAAAAATACATACCAAATGACAAAAATTAAAATGTACTATATTGAAATTACATTTTTATTTTTTTCAATGACTGACAGGTGAGGGTCTACCTCCCCTGAATGCACGTCACTCCTGTGTTTCAATCTATTGTCATGCAGCATGTTAGAACACGAACAATGACATATGCACCTCAGGACAAAATTTAACAAACAATGAATTTAATTAATTCATCTATGTAAAATTTTCTCCATATTTCACGTACAGATTGGTGTATGGGTTTAAAGTCCTTCATCAAGGCAGTTCTACCGGCTTCATTCTAATGTTTGGCTCAGTAATGCCTTATTATTAATGGTATGTTTTTGTTTTACGAAGGCAGTTAAAATTTAGATGTGTGTGGTATATTTTTTTTGCTGTAGGAACAAGTTACAATTGACAGATATTAACCTGTTCGGCGGCACCATTTCAAAATCTCTTCCTGGTTGTTTCCATTGCACAGCAAAAATAGCAAACCGTCAAATCATCCATAGGGATAAGCATCGCATTGCGCTGTTTCCTCCATTTTAAACTAATCTGGTACCCGGCAGTCTTTCAATTGAGCCAAACCACTTCCTGATTCAGTCTGAATGAAGCAGTAAAGTGGGTCACACATCATTGGTCAAGTGATTTGAGACAAGCGCCGGAGCAGCGCTCCAGAAAAAAAGTCCTTCCGAGTTTTGGGGCGTGGTCAGGAGCTGAACATTGTATGTTTATGACATTTGGTATGCATGCATGGCACGATAAGATAAACACAAAAATCTCCAGGGGTAACTTGTTAAATAAACTGAAAAAAATATCTATACTGTACATGTTTTAATGATATTTTTATGTTCAACAATTTTGCCCATTGTTTTTGTTCCAAAACAAACTGGCGTAACGTTTTCAACTTTGACCAAATGACTCCAAACCAAAGCATGTCGAGAAATAGGCTTATTTGTGAGGCAATAAATGTTGGAAAATGTGGGTGTGGATAGTTGGAGGGATCAAAATGAAATGCCAAAAACACACAAATTGTCATAAGATCACTATACAACGTCAGACCATTATGAGATTTTCTATTCTTGCGGAACATATTGATCTGAACATAAAAGTAATGCACATCTTTAAATCTGATCAACAGAAAATTTGTTGTGAATTTTTTTCATGTTCAAAAATGTCTTGGGTCCAAACAAAATGGTTTGTTTGTTTTTTGCCCAAATGACTCCAAACCAAAGCAAAAAAAGTCTCTGAAGGCATGGAGGGAAAAAGTATCATTTCGTGAGGCAACAAATACTGAAAAATTTGCTTGTTGCCAAGCTATGCCGCAAACTTGGACCATTTCCTCTGTATTTGGCCGGACCCAAATCAAAGTTGAATTCATATGATTGATCTGTCACCACCCTGACTTTCCTGCCGTCTGAGCTCCGGGCCGTTCGAGTTGTATTCCCGGCCGAGTTGCGTGGGATGGCGAGGGTTTGTTAAGACTTGCTTGCAGGTCTACTTACTCATAATAGGGTCCAAGCAGCCTCAGCCTACAAAGTAATTCCTGTAAGGACCTATAATTTTTCTAATGGTATTGTTATTTGGGCTAAGGCAGTCGACAAAGTCGGTCCTGCAAGGACCCAACTGTTTAAATGTTTATTATTATTATTTACAGTTGAGTGAACTAAACTGCTCATGGGCGACAACTATAATATAATATATATTCCCTCAAGAGCAGTGGTTCTTAACCTTGCTGAAGGGACCGAACGCCATGAGTTTCACATATGCATTCATGGAACCCTTCGGAATTAGATAATAATAATAAATAAATAAATAAATACACAAATAATTCACATTCAAAACCAATGTATCTCAGCAAATATATCTAAGAGGATTCCTGTTCAACTTTCTTTACATTTTGACAGCATGTTTTTAAACAGGTCAAAATTTGAGTCCATGCTGCCCATCAGTCTGTTATACTTCTTCATACCAAGTGCAAGTCAACCTTCCACTGAGCAAAACCGTTTCTCCTCCCACCAGATAGAAGAAAAGCAGTTGAAAGAAATGGAATAAAGCCCGTGAATTGGAGGCAAGCCTGTCAAAAATCTAATCTAACACGCCGCTTTGCTTAGATTTAGTCAGCGAAAGACAATAGGGCCCTGCAGACGTTTGCCGAACCCCTTAGACTTGCTCACTGAACCCCTGCTCTAGACCATCAGGATTGACTGAGTGTTATTAAACATAGTATCCGTGCTGCAACGATTAATCGACTAACTCGAGTATTTCATTAGAAAAAAAAGATTCGAATTAAATTTTGCTTCCTCGAGTATTCGTTTAATTAAAGTGGGGTTGTAATGGTTTATTTTGAAAGTGTTTGCATTGAGTTTTATTGATTTGGGTGGCTACACTGCCCTTTAGTTTGCCTCATTTCACGTAGCTGAATCCAACTGGTCCATGTTAAGACCAACATAAGCAAAGTTTTTGTTTGAGCTAATGTTTTCTAATGCATACGTAAATTAGTTTACAGGTACAGTATATTTAGCCATTTTCTGTGGGAATATGTGTCCGAACCATTGTAATAAAATTTAAAAAAAAAAGTGTTTTACAGCATTTAAGCTAGCAGATTTTTGCTGTGTAAGTTAGCCAATTGTTCTTTTGTTGTACATAAATCCTTATTTTATTTTATTTCTTATAACGTTTGAGGGTCAGCTCCGGTATTTTAAATTTTCTTGTTGCTTATTCGATTACTCGATTATTCGAAAAACTAGTTCATGAATTAATCGACTACTAAAATAATCGATAGCTGCAGCCCAACATTGTATGCATTTAGAGCTTGTTAAGCTATGCTGTAAAGTTTGAGCAAGCTAAACAAAAAATGCTTAAAACACACCATGGAATAACAGTGTCCAAACTGAATACATGCAATAGGGGTCCTGGCTTAAACCATATGTGTTATTTCAGGATTGACAATAATGCCACCTCCTGGCACCAGAAATAATTTTATTTATTTATTTTTTAAAACCTGTCCTGTTCAGCTGCTCGGACACTGAGAATGGGAATCTGATTGTCCTTACGGTCTGAAGTTTTATTGCATCACATGGGAGTTCGATATTCTCCCACTGTGGTTATTCATTGTGTTTTATTAGGAACAACAGCGGACAGGAAGGGGTTATAGGGAGACAGAAAGGAAAATAGAAGAGGAGAGGTCAGGGCAGGAGAAGAACATAGAACAAGAAATACAGTAGGGCAAATAAGTATTTAGTCAACCACTAATTGTGCAAGTTCTCCCACTTGAAAATATTGGAGAGGCCTGTAATTGTCAACATGGGTAAACCTCAACCATGAGAGAGAGAGAATGTGGAAAAAAACCTGAAAATCAAATTGTTTGATTTTTAAAGAATTTATTTGCAAATCATGGTGGAAAATAAGCATTTGGTCAATACCAAAAGTTCATCGCAATACTTTGTTATGTACCCTTTGTTGGCAATAACGGAGGCCAAACGTTTTCTGTAACGCTTCACAAGCTTTTCACACACTGTTGCTGATATTTTGGCCCAATCCTTCATGCAGATCTCCTCTAGAGCAGTGATGTTTTAGGGCTGTCGTTGGGCAACATGGACTTTCAACTCTCTTCACAGATTTTCGATGGGGTTGAGATCTGGGGACTGGCTAGGCCACTCCAGGACCTTGAAATGCTTCTTATGAAGCCACTCCTTTGTTGCCCTGGCTGTGTGTTTGGGATCATTGTCATGCTGAAAGACCCAGCCACGTCTCACTTTCAATGCCCTTGGAAGGAGATTTTCACTCAAAATCTCTCCATACATGGCCCCATTCATTCTTTCCTTTACACAGATCAGTCGTCCTGGTCCCTTTGCAGAAAAACAGCCCCAAAGCATGATGTTTCCACCCCCTGCTTCACAGTGGGTATGGTGTTCTTCGGATGCAATTCAGTATTCTTTCTCCTCCAAACACGAGAAGCTGTGTTTCTACCAAAAAATTCTATTTTGATTTCATCTGACCATAACACATTCTTCCAGTCCTCTTCTGGATTATCCAAATGCTCTCTAGCGAACCGCAGATGGGCCTGGACGTGTACTTTCTTCAGCAGGCGGACACGTCTGGCAGTGCAGGATTTGAGTCCCTGGCGGCACATTGTGTTAATGATAGTAGCCTTTGTTACTGTGGTCCCAGCTGTAGGTCATTCACTAGGTCTCACCGTGTGGTTCTGGGATTTTTGCTCACCGTTCTTGTCATCATGTTGACGCCACGGGGTGACATCTTGCATGGAGCCCCAGATCGAGGGAGATTATCAGTGGTCTTGTATGTCTTCCATTTTCTAATAATTGCTCCCACAGTTGATTTCTTTACACCAAGCGTTTTACCTATTGCAGATTCAGTCTTCCCAGCCTGGTGCAAGTCTAAAATTTTGTCTCTGGTGCCCTTCGACAGCTCTTTGGTCTTGGCCATAGTGGAGTTTGGTGTGTGCTGACTTAAGTTGTGGACAGGTGTCTTTTATACCGATAATCAGTTAAAACAGGTGCCATTAATACAGGTAACTAGGGGAGCCTCGTTAGACCTTGTTAGAAGAAGTTAGACCTCTTTGACAGTCAGAAATCTTGCTTGTTTGTAGGTGACCAAATACTTATTTTCCACTCTAATTTGGAAATAAATTCTTTAAAAATCAAACAATGTGATTTTCTGTTTTTCTTCTTCTTCCACATTCTGTCTCTCATGGTTGAGGTTTACCCATGTTGACAATTACAGGCCTCTCTAATCTTTTCAAGTAGGAGAACTTGCACAATTGGTGGTTGACTAAATACTTATTTGCCCCACTGTACATTTGACACCTACGCTACCTATGAACAGAATGGTGGTATCGATAGCTAATTGTATTTCCCGTAGACACCCTGTGGGGGGCCTGAGGGTGAGTCAAATGGAGATGTGAATAGTCGGGATGGAGGGACACAAATCAGCAATATGAGTTGTGGAACCCAGTATTAAATGAATCACATGTAAGTGTAGATATATTTACATCCCATTCTATGTTGCCTGATCACTAATCCTGGCACCGACAATCACTCTACTCGGGTGTGTCTGATTGCACCCAGTCATGCGTGAAGTGGAAACCCTGTGCGAGGGCCATCCCAGGGCCACAGCACCTCCCCAGCCAATCGAGTTGGGGTGAGCTAGCGCAAAATCTTTTCTCCCACAGCTCCGGCAAAGGGACCACCACCATCCTCCCGGGCCCCAGAGCGGTCCCGAGTGAGGGGATACGCCACCACTCCCCAGGCCCGCCCCCACCACCCACCGACAAAGCCCCCCAACTGACACGGCACACCGCGTGACCCCCGCAGCCCACTAGGCCCAGGACGGGACAAGATCCCCACCTGGAGGTGGCGCTGACCTGCCGACCCACCGGCACTCTGCCGGCAGCCCGAGCCTGGGCCCGAGGAGGATGCCCAGGTAGAAATGTGAGAGAAAGGCAGAGGCAGGAGAATGCCGAAAGACCGCTGCAGGACCGGATCCTTGACCGTTCCCGCATCCGGCAGCCCAGGCAAAGAGGAGGCCCCGCGCCGGAGCCCCGCCACAAAGACGAGGGTGATACCAAACTAATACTGTGGCTGCCGTTGGCGCTACATTTCAAGGACCCACACTCACCACGTTGACCTAGCTGGCATCAAAATAAGTGGAAGCCTGATTGCTTGAGGCTATAAATCTTGAAAGATGTGGGCGTGGCTGGTGTGCAAACGTTGGTCTTCGCAAATATGACACCACGAACAAAGAAGTGGCTGTCAAATGACATCACGAACAAAGAAATGGCTGTAACCTCGAAGCAATTTGTTTAGATGAAGGAAATTAAATGTATATTGTAAATATTTTCAAAATACGTTTTCTCTGCAAAACATGCACAACATGCTCCAACTCGATGAGTAAATGCCAAACATTTCCAGCAACATGAGACAAAAATATATATTTTGGGGAAAAATATCGACGACCTGCACAAGCTCACCCTTGAAATGAAAATCATGAGGCTATAACATCCCTGAAAAAGCTTCAATTTGGCCCATACAAGGTTCCTGCCTGTACTTTGACAAATATAAATAATGGTCAGGTTTTGCCCCATCTACCTGGTAAATGAAAAACACTACAACAATATTTGGCAATAATTTCATGGAATTTCCCATTGTCAATAGGTTGTGGCAAAAATTGCAACGTATATTGTATAGGTGACCATAGTCGGCGTGAAAAACAAACAAAAAAATAAAAACAGTTCACTAGGGCCACCAAAAAAAAAGGTGGGGGGTCCATTAAAGTCCAGCAGGATAGAATGCGATATGCACACTTTCTATTTGACATGTTATACAAGAAATATTAAGGACAAAAATCCCCTTCAAAATGACCAAACCCGAGAACATATGCAATTGAATACATGCAAAGAAATATTGGAATGCTTGCAATGTACTTTTATAACCCCAGATAACTATAATGTAGTAAAATCAGACATGTTTTATTTAAAAAAAAAAAAACAAAAAAAAAACATATTTATAGTAGGTAATGTACAGTTTAATAGCTCAAAGTTAAGTATAAGGAGAGGCCATTTCATCTTTTTCTTTTCTTGTAATCAGGAAAAAAAGAGGGTCCATGACTTTAGTCCTTTATGCTACAGGAGGAGTTTTCCATTTCGATGGATCTTTAAAATCTTTCCAAGTCTCTGTTTTGCTGTTGCCATGCCTTTCTTTAGCCGCTTCGCTGTAAAAAGAGCAAGGTGAGACAATTAATAAGACAAATTTACCCATTGCATTGCTTCTTTTAAGTGATTAAATCACGACAGCAGAATGTAACTCAAAATATCCATTTGAAAAGTGTGCAAATGTGTTTTCAAGTCTGCGGGAGTGAGGTAAAGAGGCAACATACACCCTTATTATCCACTCTCATAAACTCATGACTGACAACTAATAACTAAATGCAGTCTGGTGCCGTCAAAATAAACCCAACAACAACAACAAAAAAACATAAAACAAAGGCAAGGCAAGGCATTTTTTTGTATAGCACAAGTGATTTACATCACATGAAAATCCCCAAAACACAAAATGATACATAAAAGTCCCATTCAATTATCAAGACAGTCAAAACCCAAAACAATTGAAACAGGAAATAATGATTAAAAAAATAAATAAATAAAAAGCAGGAGTTGAAATTTGAACTATCTGGGCAGTTATGTTACTGTACGCTTTGATACACAATAGCATTTTTAGCCCTGATTTAAAGTAGCTAACAGTTCGAGCAATAGAGGTTCAACAATTAATCGATTAATCGACAACTAATCAATTAGCAAATTAAGCGACAACTATTCTTGGACCTTCTTAACCCTAAACTTGTCGAAATTCTTGAAATTATAACATGCATATAACTTTTCAGTTGTACATATCAGATTTCTTCATTATATTTTTGTTAAGTCAAAGTAGGACATGAACAAAAATCTGCTTTTACTTTGAAAACAGCAATTCATATTTTTGCCAATTTTCGGACATCTTACTGTCTTAGACATCTTACTGGCGTCTTAGAAGGCTGCAACAACTAATGAATTAAAATAGATTAGTAAATTAGTTGCCAACATATTTGATAATCGATACAGTTGTAGACTACATGTAAGTCAAGAAGCAGTAATAAAATATTATTTTTGACAGAAATAGTCATCCATTTTGTCTTTGTTACTTACAAAATGTTTTTACTTAGTTTTGTTAAAATGACTGTTCTGCCTATTGGCAAAATGTGCATTTGAGTATAATGTTGACTATAGTTTTGTGATGCATGCTTTTATTTTGCAGCAGGAAGCGTAGAGCAGGTAGTACTTCCGCTCGTAAGTAAGAGCGCATGTACACACGAAGAATAACGTATTTGCGCACACAAAGAGGAGCGCACACGCACATAAGAAGAAAAGCGTATTTACCCCCATGAAGAAGTCGTGCAGCCGAGTGCGAGAGGGGGAAAGATTACAGTTTAGATAGCTGTCTAGCTAGGAATTAGCTCCAACGACTTGGCTAGGACGGTACAATGATGTATAAATGTGTTCTTGGATAGTTATTTTGAGATTTAAGGGGGTATTTAGGGGTACTTAAAGGGTTAATTCTGACTTTCGTGGCAATTCTAGTTACGTCACGATGACGAGCTAAAAACATGACTTCGGAGATTAAAACATAACGAGCAGTGTTTGGGGCGTGTCATTCATGTGAGATGTGCTGCGTGTTTAGGATGTACACTGCTGGCCAAAAGTATTGGGACCCCCGCAATTCTGTCAGATAATGCTCAATTTTTCCCAGAAAATGATTGCAATTACAAATTCTTTGGTAGTAACATCTTCATTTATTTTGCTCGTAATGAAAAACACACCAGAGAATGAAAAAATAATTAAATCATTATCATTTTACATAAAAGTCCAAAAATGGGCTGGACAAAAGTATTGGCTGAGGGAGGTACTACTCGATTTAGGCTGCGCTCCATCTTGCTTGTTTGGAAAGATTTGTTTTGTTGTTTTGTTATGGCAACATACACAGGCAGTGATGAATGCAGTGAATACTTTCTTCTTCCATTGTAGGATTTTCATGCTATTGTTGACACAGTTGATGATGGAACATGTACTGTATGTTCGACATCATGAAAATTAGAGATGTCCCGATCGATCGGGATGCCGATCGATTGGGTCCGATCACGTCATTTTCAAAGTATCGGAATCGGCAAAAAAATATGGGACATGCCTTTTTAAAAAATATATATATTATTTAATTAAATCGTTTTCTAATTGTATTTAACATTACAGACATAAATTGTTACACTCATCCAGAGTCTTTAGTTTAGGCTTAAGGTAGGGTTATCAAATTTATCGCATTAACGGCGGTAATTAATTAAAAAAAAAATTATCACGTTAAAATATTTAATGCAATTAACGCATGCGCTGCACGACCCACTCATGCATTGTCGCGTTCGATCTATATTGGCGCCATTTTACCAATATATAGAGCTAAAAGGCAGCGTTAAATGAGTAGAGTGAATTTTGGCAGCCTTTGGAGCCTTTTTTTTAATTGGCTAAAGCCTTACAATCTCTCTCCCAACGATTAGAAATATCGTGGGAAACAATGTGAGGAAAAGTGTAGTAGTCTTTTATCGGGAATAATATCGGGATCAGCAGATACTCAAACTAAAATGATCGGGATCGGATTGGGAGCAAAAAAACATGATCGGAACAACCCTAATGAAAATATATGAGTACACAAAATGAAAAACAGTCTAATTCCGATGACGAATTCCGTACACGTAAGGTAAGCTGCTGTTAGCTGTGTGTTAGTCAGTCTAAAACAGAGCCACTTGGCTTACCTGGTCAGTAAGGGGCAGTTTACATGGTGACTCTCTGAGAATACGAACAAATTTGCATTTGCATTTGCATTTGCGTCTCCATTTGAACAATGTCGAAATTCAGCATGAAAACGATGTAGTATTCATGCCAAGTCCTAGGGGGCAGTGCAGATTTACCAGGCGACAGAGAATGATGCACTTTGACCCCACCAAGCTCCCTCAGCCCGGAAAAAAATATGCCCGCCCATTCGAAGCGATGTCATTTTTGTTTTGTTCAAAAAGGCACAAAAATTGAAACGTTCAACATATTTAATTTAAAAATACTATTAAAACAGTAAATTAAAGCTGGCATTCCGCCATATTTGCTGTTTTTAATGTTTAGTAGCAGCGCTGCACACGCCCAATGTACGAAATACGAGTGCTGACATTAACAGCGCGGTCTCGCGCGGCAGGAGCCTTTGATATGCATGGCGAGGAAGCCCCCCTCAATCGGATTCTTTCACTTTGGAGGCAGGATTCAGAATTTTTCTTTTTCGCCTTCCGTCTTTGCTGGCACCATATGCACGCGAGGCGAGTCCGCAACTCAGTTTTTGCGTCTTTGTGTCGCAGAGTCGCCATGTAAACTGCCCCTATGTCTTGTGGACAGTCTTTTGGCGAAATAGCATTTAGCTAATAGCCCATTTTCAGCTGTTTTGTTTGGTAAATGAAAGCAAAACAAATCTTAGGCTTCCCAGTGTTAAACGCTCGGACAATATATATATATATTTTTTTTTACAGTTTGTGGCTTCCGGGTGGTTTTAATTGAAAATGATGAGGTGCTTTTCCTGCTGAGTGTGTATTGTCATCAAAAAGTTGGCATTGCCCTTGTACACCAGGGGTGGGGAACCTATGGCTCGCAAGCCAGATATGGCTCTTTTGACGGCTGCACCTGGCTCGCAGACAAATCTTCAATTATTAAAAAATAAAAACAAACAAACAAAAAAGTTTCGTTATGTAATGGTCGTAAGGGCCACAGTGGAAGCGTTAAAAAGAGCAACTGGTAAGGGGCGCTCACATTTTTTCCATTGGCAAGCCAGTGATCAGGCGACATTCAGGACAGGAACGTCTGAAAAGTCTGATGATGCCTGTGGCAGTCGGTTGAAATAATAGCTATGCATATGTAGCGTGGTGCAGACAGAGATTAAATGCTTCAGTCTGTTGCTACACATTTAATTTTGTTTTTTCTTGTACAGATGAAACAAGAAAAAAAAAAAAACGTCCGTCTCGCATTGCTGCACACAGACGGCTCATTTCTTATTCGCTCTAAAATGTGAATTCTTATATAATTCTTATATAATTTATTATAATTATATTAATAAACAAATACAAGTTTTTGTGACAAAACATTTTTCTGCATTTTAGACACTAGCATTCACTTGTCATCCGCTCGCCATTACGAACACATCTGCAGTCATACATAAACATACTTAACGATTAACATATTTCTGAACTATATTAACACAGGACACATCACAATCATCCTAAAATAACGCAATCCGCTAATATACACAGTGAAATTATATTCTTTTTCTCACCTGAAACAAGAAAAAAATACTAGTTGTTTACAACGTCCGTCTCGCATTGCTGCAAAGACGGCTCATTTCTTATTCGCTCTAAAATGCAAACATTTATTGCCCATGCACGCCAAGAAGCGAACACTGCTCCCTGCTGGTTTAAAAGCGTAAGTACAACAGTCTTTTAAGGCTGAAATTTGTGTGTATATTTTCCACAAACACAATGAAATAAGATGAAAAATTTTAAAAATCTGTATCTATATATCTATCTGTGGACACAACAAAATATTAAAATAACTTTTTAGATTATTTAATTATTATTTCTTATTTAATGAAATTATTTATTATTATTTACATGAGTTATTAAAACTAATTCAGAGACTTATTGTACCGTTACATATTACTTGTATTTTTAGTTTGAAACATATTGTATGGCTCTCACAGAATTACATTTAAAAATATGTGGTGTTCATGCAGCGGTCGCGTTAACCGAATATTTTCCGTCGTTGACTGATTTTTTAAAACGGTGACGGAAAAAACTGAAGTCCACCTGTCATTTTGACAGGTTGCAATTCACACCCCAGACCACAGGGTGGCGAGTGAGCATATTAATTAGCTATTGTCTCTCTTGATGCATGACGTCGTTGGCCTTACTCTGAAAAATGTCAAGGCAACGGAGTGTCCGAAGTTTCTTCAAAAAGCCCCAAAACGATGATGGTGTTGATAAAAGAGGTGAAAAAACGGGGACTGCACAAGCGGGCACGCAATTCAAGTCCATGCGCACCAGGAGGAAGGTGTAAGACTCCGTTCAGGCCACAGCAGGTGAACTGTTAATTTCATTGTTCCATAATGTAGCCTACCTACTGGGGCCACAGTCAGCTGTTTTTGTCACTGTGGAGAAAAAGTTACATATTCATCTGCTTGATGTGTGATGGCACGGTGTGGATTCTCTGTTAAACTTGTTCAGACAGAATATTAATTTAAAATGAATGAAAACTAAATACTATGGAATATGTTGAAGCGGTATGCAATGTTAAGAGTCTTGTTAGCTCGAATTGCTGTGTCCAGCCGCTGTAGCTCTGCTGCTCTCTGTGAACTCTCTATTCAAGCCGGAACGCGCGCGGCTCTTAAGTGTCTCTGTCACGTGACTGTGTAGCTAACGCGCTCGGCCAAATGGACACACAAGTACGGAAGGTGAATTATGCCAAACAAAGGGTCACCACAATGTCATTATCATCATTTAAAAAATTTAAGTGACGGGTAAAAATAGATTATGACCGGATTTTTGTGACCCTGTCAGTCAAAATGACAGACAACGAAAAAGTCTAGCGCAACCTCTGTGTTCATGGCTCTCTCAGCCAAAAAGGTTCCCGGACCTCTGTTGTAGACGCTCCAATATGTGCTTGTCTGTCATTGTTCATTCGAAATTGTTGGAAATCTTTATCTATTTTGGGACTAAAATTTCTGATTTTTACAGAGGAAAACATTTTGAATAGCTGTCGACTAAAACGAAATCAAATTTGTATAAAATTTCGTCGAATAAATAGACGAAAACTAACACATTTTTAGAAACACAAGTCGTGGTCGAGCAACCCCTGATACATGCGCTTTCTTGGCAAGTTTGGACACTGGAAGAATGGTTCCACTGCTCCAGTTGCTAAGGTACATTATATCTCGATGTAAGTTTGTGTGGAACTGTATTTCACAACAACAACAAAAAACTATTTTGCTCTCGCCAAAACTAGCTAAGCTCTTTACAAGGCTATAACAATCTCTACTAAGGTAAGTGGCAGTTTTCTTGTGCAACAAGGGTAGTCGATCGAGAGCCAAGTGAGTAGGATGTGTTCTAGTGGCGACAAAGCTGAGCGAAATGGCTCCCAGCCGGATTAAAATGGCGACTTGCAGAAGGGGTGTGGAGGTTGAGAAAAAATTGACAGAGGACCTGGTCATGCAATAATAGTATTGTACTAAACCACAGCAAATGCACATGTACGTATGCATTTAAATACTACTATATTTGTATACTGTTCGCTTGATTTAACTCCAAACTACTTACGCATGGACACAAATGCACTGTACTCTTGGGAGCGATGATGCGATGTAGGATTTCAACAGAAGGCAACTTCAGAACGAGCGTGTAGCAGCAATGAAGCAAATTTATTTTACTTTCCTTCATTTAATAATTTATATTTTTAGACAGTGTGCTGAGAAATTTTGTGCGCCTGACACTTCCAAGCATTTTCGAGGACCTTATGCATAAATTCAAGCATTTTTCAAGCAACCTTGAAAACACGACAGTAAAATCCAAGCATTTTCAAGGATTTCAGGGACACTTAAGAACCCTGTAAATAGGCTTCCCCATAACTTGCCTTCTGAATAAATGAGGAAATGAAATGGCTTGTGGCTTTTAAAGAGGGAGGCGACAGAGAAGTCTTGAAGTTCATTTGGTAAAACCCTCTCCCGAGCATGTAAGATCAGTTCTCAAATTAATAGTTTTTGTTCTTGTTTCTCCTTTTTCTCGGATTTGAATGTCCGTCCTTTGTGCAACAGAAAGCCCAGTATTTCCCCTATTACAGAATTAATAGACTCTTTAATTTTCATTAAACCCGCATACAAATAGACCCCTTGGTTTCACCTTGCATGTTTTCCCTGTACTTTTTTTAATTTAGATTTTTAAACTGCAGTTATTCTAGTTTCCTCCCATACAGGTAGTCCCTGTGTTACGATGTACTCGACTTGACGCGATTTCACATTTTCGACGCCGGAGTCTCGTCCGCTATTTTGTCTCCGGTCAATTTTTTTTAGTCGTATATACAGTACCTAATTGTACCTCACAGTATCTTATTTTTTTACTTTACTTAATTAATGTGACATGTTCTGTCCTCACCAAACGTGGAGTTGTTCAGCTTTATAGATAGAGAACAAGGCCATTGTGCTTTTTGAAGCTTTTTACTTTCTTCACCTCTTACAATTTTAACACAAATATGTACACTTATGTTCTAAATCAGACATGTCCAAAGTCCGGCCCGGGGGCCAAATGCGGCCCGTGGACAAATTTCATCCGGCCCCCAGCCTCTGTCATAAAATCAATAATGTCTGGCCCACACACAGACTTAATAAACTGGTCAGCAGTACTGCTACCAGCATATGAAGTAGCTTACACACTAAATGCTGCTCCTCATTTACCAACTAAAAGGCAGCAGCACTCTAAGCAACATGTGTGTGACCCTTTACTCCCAATATTCTAAAACGGTGACAATCAACAAAAACAACAAAGTTGACTATGCGACGGCCAACGCTTCAAGGATAGTTGGAAATTGGAGTATTTCTTCACTAAAATGCGCAACAACTGTGTCTGCCTCATTTGCAAAGAGACAGTCGCTGTTTTTAAAGAGTTCAGTGTGAGGCGATATCAACAATCAAGACACGTTGACATGTACGACAAGATTACAGGGAAGATACGGAGCGAGAAATTGAAGCAACTTGAAGCTAGTTTAACTTCACAGCAGCAATATTTCGCAAGAGCCCGAGAGTCAAAAGAGTACGCCACAAAGGCTAGTTGCGAGATTGTTGAAATTAATAATTTAAAAAAATAATGAAGCAAATGTGACACAAAGAATGGCTTGCTAAAATTTGCTTGAATATATTGTTCTACGTAAACGACGTCAGTCAAGGTCGGCCCCCCACATTTTTACCGCACCAAATCTGGCCCCCTTTGCAAAAAGTTTGGACAACCCTGTTCTAAATGAAACACGTTTTAACAATAAAACATCCATGTCAGACATCTGAGTCAGTTTCTCACCAGAGGACAGTTTGTCCTCAATCATTAAACAAAATACAATACTTTTGGATAGTTATTTTGAGATTCGGGGGTACATAAAGGGTTAATTCCGACTCAAACGGAAATTTGGGTTACATCGCCAGCGTAGGAACAGAACTCGTTTGTAACTTGGGCACTATACCTGTATTTTAAAAACTGTGTGTACTGGGCTGGGTGAAGACCAGGGGTGAAAGTGGACCGGAACGCACCGGATCGGCATTCCGCCATGAAATACGATGGCGGAATGCCGTTCCGGCATATGGTGCTTTGATCCCGAAAATATGACGGCAACTGTCAAAACCCAATGTTTAAAAAAAACAAAACCTGCCAAGCTGCCACAGACGCATCTCCACTAAGAACAATCTACTAATGTCAGATTTACATACACAAGTGTTAACAATACAATACAAGCTTGCTTAGTGTCATCCATTTCCACTGATTTTTATTATTTATTTATTCTACGTAGTTCTCCCCAGCGTCTCTCTCTATCTGACAAGTCGCATTGCCTGTAGCCCTTTTCACACATATTATCAGGGAATTTCCCGTATAAGGTAACGCAGGATTTACTCTCGTCATTGCTTTCATGGATGAATAGATTCCGAGAATGAAGCCGGTTGGACGCTTTCACAGACTTGTCCTGTGTTGCCCACTGGCACTCTCTGTGCGTGGAAGGCTGCTGGGCGATTTTATAACCTGGACATTATGTCATTTTTGGTCAGCATTGTCACAATGTTGGTCAAATCCTGTCGTGTTTTGTTCCGGAGGGAGCGTTCCCTGACGTGTAACTGTAACCAATTTAAGGTCATCAAGAGGTAAGATCGGGCCTAAAAAAATCCAGCCTGACCCGACCCGCCCGAGCCCGATCAATTAACTTGATTTGCAGGCCCGAAAAAACCCACAATGTTATGTTTTATTTGTAGGCCCGAGCCCGGAAAAAAAAAAACACAATTTTATATTTTATTTCTAGGCCCAAGCCCGAGAAAACCACCTCAAAATTCTATGTATTATTTGTGAGGAGGAGAGGGAAGGGATACTCCAGTCAGACCTGGACAGATCACTGCTTGCTGCTTGGAAAAACGGACTGGTTTCATTTTGCGTGATCACATTTGGTGACAATGCCTGTGCATTAAAGCCTGTCTTTTGTAACAAAGTTTCAGTTGGCAGAAAAAAAATGCAACTTTTCTTAATGTTCTTAATGCTTAATTTTTATGATCATTTTAAATGCATTTACACAACGAAATAACGCTGGAAAAGTTTGTAAAATGTAAATAAACGGATGCGGTTTTGCATCGCAGAGGAGAAAGAGTAAAAAGAGGGCGCATGGCACGCTCTGGCTCTGCAATGACCATACAGTCTTTTTTATCCAAATTCTTTATTTGATAACAGGTATTCCTTTGTTTAACATCCATACATCGTTTTGGTATACGCATATAAATATATATTTATTTTAAAAATTTAGCGAGAACCCCGGCCCGACCCGAACGTAATGATTGACATTTTAATTTCGTTATGTTTTCAGTTTAATTTAGCCATCTCCAGCTTGCCCTGTTTATAGCCCTGCTTTCACACACAACAGGAGAAAACCAACGCAGGCATGGTGAGAACATGCAAACTCCACACTGGAAGGCCGGAGCCCGGGATTGAACCCTTGATATCAGAACTGTGAGGGGAATGTGCTAACCACTGTGAAACCTGTTGTCTTTTATTGTGTGTTATATTTATACCTGTGCCAAAAGTTCTTGCATTTTGGTGGTTTTAGGAGGTTTAAGCCCCCCCCCCCCCCCACACACACACACACAAAAAAAAAAAAAAAAAAAAAAAAAAAAAAAAAAAAAAAAAACAAAGGGCTCTGTGCCGAACTTTATGTTAGGGAGTTCTGGCAAGAAATTCTAGCCACTTTCACCCCTGGTGAAGACTCAGTTGTAGGTGTCAATGTCAGGGTAAATGGTTGTTTGTTTGTACAGTACACATCATAATTGAGTGCACCTTCTTTGGAAAGTAAGGTTTCAAGCAATATCTCAATTAAGACCAGAACAGCCATTCTCATTTAAACATAACTTTTTAAACAGAACTTTAACATAACTTTGTACACTGCTTGTTGACTCGTACCATGAAACGGGTTGTTGATAGAACAAAACTAACCATTTTATTAAAACTGGTTGGTGCAAAAGTGAATACACCCTTAATATGAACTGCCATATCTAGTATGTTGTATGATCTCCATGACTTTTAAGGACGTAGCAAGTCTTCAAGTAATTGAATGAAGCAGTTTATGACCAATGAAAACATCTTGTTCGAGTCTTAAGAATGACCTATGTTGTAGAGTTAGAGAGTGACGCTCCACTTGTATCTTCAGAATTCCCCCACAGTAGGGTTCAGATCAGGAGACATACTTGGCCAATGAATCACTCGGACACTGTTCTTCTGAACAAATGCTACAGTGACATTGGCAGTGTACCAGGGGTCATTGTCATGTTGGAAAACTGAATGACGACCACAGGCATGGAGTGTTGGTAGCATCTTAGCTTTCAAAATACAACAGTATGTCCCCGAATTCATGATTACATCAATTAAATAAAGCTTACCAAAACCTGCAGCACTCATACAGCTTCATATAAGGAAACTGCCGTCATGATGTTTTACTCTAGGCACCATGCACTTTTCTGTGTATGCCTCACCTTCGCTACACCAGACAGTGTTGAAGCAATCGTTTTTTTTTTTTTTATTTTTTTTTTAAGCCAAGGTTCATCATCATCAGTTATTTAGCCAATATAAAAATATATCTTATGTCAGAGTGTATGTTCACTGATAATGGTTTAGAGTTAACTGTATGTAATACAACATTGAAAATGGTAGTGTCTTATTGTAATAAAAAAGTTACCAAGGTGGCCAGCTGGTGAGTGCTACCTTACCTCAGTCCATTCCTGCAAAAAAAGGATGAGTTGTCTATTTTTGCACATAAACTGTGAATTACAGAATGTTAGAACAATAAAAACACAAATTCACAAGTTTGATTTTTTCTTCTGTCTGGTTTGCACTTTGATAACAGCTGTTTTTTGTTGTTGTTTTGACTTAGCCAATAAAACACACTTTAACTTTAAAATGCTGTGATTAAAAAAAACGTTTGGTTTTTCCTGTTGTACCAAACCTCACTGAACCGTGATCCCTGTATCGAGGTACGTACCAAACTGTGACTTGTGTGTACCGTTACACTGCAAATAAACATGTGCTTTTTGCACCTATAATACTGGCAGCAGAATTCTGCTTCATTCTTTAGGCGAGAAGAAGGTATTAATTTGCACGCACTGTGCATCCTTTCAGTAACTCACCTTTAACATCTGCAGAAACACCACGATCCCCTTTTGTTATCGGATGGCTATTGGCGCCAGTAGAGTTACGCTTCGGAGAAGACACTGATGTTGTCCTTTGGCTGAGAAACACTCCTGGTGCCATGGGCTGCGACCCTGCTGGCAACTTGATTGTTTCGCTATTCAGCTCATGGTCTGTGAGGTCGCCATCCTGTGAGTCCTCATTGTGGTCTGACGAGCTAACATCTTGAGAGACATTTGGTGGCTCCTCTACTAGTGTCGTCTTCTTTTTGATGACTTTCTTCTTTGTTTTTTGTCGCTCCTCCTGTTGTAATTGTTTTGCCTATTACATCTGCTTCAAGTATATGATTAAATTACCTTGAGTTTACACACCTGATGAGATAGCTTTGCTGCAGCAGTAGCCAGGCCGGTTTCTATGGAGGCAACACGTGCGCCTTCTCTTGCAGGCCTTCCCTGTCGAGGAACTGAGGGTACTATGCGAGCTGCGAAAAGATTGAAAGAAATACTTAAACAGCAGAAAAAATAGTAAGTAGAACGTTATCACACGCTGAAAAAACCTGTTGGACTGTATGGTATATCATCGCTGTTTTTCCGTTTTTTTGATCTGGATTTAAAAACAGGATTGTCCTCCTCTGACTCCAATGATGGATAAACTAAAAAAAGAAGCAACATACAATTTTAGCCAACACAATTTTGAGCCATTGCTAAAAATAACTGGCCTATTCGCATAAAATGACAATAGACAAAACAGAGAAATACATTTATTTTGGATTTTACCATAATCTGAGTCTTTGAAGCATGCATCCATGTGATCCTGGTCATCATAATCGATAGTCTCAATACTGCTGCTCTTCTGAGGTTTCGTCAAGAAGCGTTTAGTGAACTGCTTGTTATTGCTGGTGCGGCCAATTTGAACTCCTCTTGTGGCCTTCTTGCTGGTCAGCGAATTTTGCATGCTGCAGATGTCCTTTGACTGACTACTGTTTCTTGAGTGATTGCTGCTCCACTGCTGCTGCAAATTATCTGACGATGGCAGATTTGCCATTGACAGCATGCCCTGAATGGCCTCTTGTGTGCTTGGAGATGCAGGTCGCTGACTGTAAGTATGGCAATGGGAAAACACAAAAACAACAATACGCCAATTACAGAACAACCACAATCCTCACAGGGATGGCAAACTGTGACAAACATTTGAGGAGGTCTTTGAATTCTACGTGCAGTAAATATCAACAATTCTTTTTGCTGCTATTTTCTATTGTTATTTTGTATCACCAAATCAATTTAATGTGTCCCTCATTGTTTAGGCATGTTGTCTATTGTTGTGCCAGTGCACTGTACTGTTGATATTAGTACCAGCTATGTCTTTTTTTTTTTTTTGCCACAGTTACTTTTGAGTAGTAATCTGATCAGGGATTACCCATCACTCGTTTGAAAAATAATTTTGCAGCAAGGCTGAGAACGAAAAGTGGTATTTGACAAATTTGCGCCTCTGATTGTGGCTCTACTGAGCCTTCTCTCGCTAGATTAAAGCTACAGACCTGTCAATCATCGTTAACTTTAAGTATCAAACGCAGGCTGTACAGCTTGGCTGCACGGTGGGACAGTCTTTAGCACGTCCACCTCACATTTCTGTGCGCCTACATTCTGTGTTGGCGCACCTGAAGAAAAAAGGTACAACCGATGCAAAAAGTAAGTGTGGAGCCTTAGCAATATATGTTGCGATGTTAATTTTTTCCAACATCATTCAGGCCTCATTATTTATTTATTTTTGTACTTTTTAAGGGCTAAAATGTAACAAAATAATCCAGAAATACAATGGCATTGTCAAAGATACTAAAATATAACATATTTGGAACCCCAAAAAAAAGAGTCCCGATAACTGATCGGGACTCAACAGGTTCTCAAAATCAGATGATTCAGACTCGTGTAATCGGGACAGTCATATATTGGGACATATATATACTAAATAATAGATATCGATTAATGATTCAAAGCTAAAATTGATAGACATTTTGAATAATAAATATAATCACTTACCTACTTTTTATGGCTGGGTTGAAACAAAAGCGGTTGCGCGGTGTCTGTAAACGGGGGTCTCCAGGGTAAAACGGACAAATAAAAAACAATTTAGGGGCTGAATGCGCCATTAAACTGCTGTGGCAGCATGTAGACATATTGTTCAATCAAACACAAGAGTTCTTTTGGATTAATATATAGCAGTTTATTTTAAAGAGGGGTGCAAGAGCAGAAACTACTTTTTCAGCTTTGTGTTTTCCGCCATATATATACAGTGAGGAGCAGAGGTATTTGCAACCCTTGTGATTTTGCAAGTTCACCCCCTTAGAAAATAGGTAGAGGTCTGAAAATTAAATCATAGATGCATTTCCACTCATAGAGACATAATCTAAAAATAAATAAATAAATAAATAAAAAAAATCCAGAAATCACATTGTATGATTTTTAAAATAATTTATTTGTAAATTCCTGGGGTTCATAAGTATTTGTACCCTTGGGATTCCATAATAATTATGACACTCAAAGAGTTGTTAGTCTAACTTAAAATAGTCCACCTTTACCCCATGGGTAACCACCCATCTACCACCCGTTTGAGCTCATTATTGTCACATGTGCACCCCACAGTCAGTCATAGTCTAACTACTACCATGGGCAAGACCAGAGAGCTTTCAAAAGACACCAGAGAAAAAAATTGTTGAGCTCCACAAAGCTGGAAAAGGCTATTGAACAACTGAAAAGCAGCTTGGTGAGAATAAATCAACAGTTGCATCAGTTTTTTAGAAAATGGAAAAGGCTTAACACGACTGATAATCTACCTCAGACTGGGGCGCCATGTAAAATCTCTCCTCATGGGGCATCACTCATTCTGAGAAAAAGTGAGGGGTCAGCCTAGAACTATACGGCAGGAGCTAGTCAATGACCTGAAGAGAGCTGAATGCACAGTTTTGAAGGCTACCATCAGTACAACATTACGGTGCAATGGGTTAAATCATGCATTGCTCAGAATGTTCCCCTGTTGAGCCAGTACCCTTGAGGGCCGTCTGAAGTTTGCCAGATACCATCTGAATGATGTAGACTGGTCATGTGGTCAGATGAGACCAAAGTAGAACTTTTTAGTGCAAACTTTACTCGTCATATATGGAGGAAAAGAAGGATGAGTACAATCCCAAGAACACCATCCCTACTGCGAAGTATAAGGGTGGAAACCTCATGCTTTGGAGCTGGTTTTCGGCAAAGGGGACAGGACGTCCGTTTTTTTTTTTTTTTTTTTTTTTAGATTAGAACTTGCAAAATCACAAGAGGTACAAATACTTCTGCTCCACACTGTGTATATACGGTACAAACATGGCGGAAAACACAGACGAGGCTGAAAAAGCAGTTTCTGCTCTTGCCCCCCTCTTATAAATAAACTGCTGTATTTTAAGCCAAAAGAACTGTTGAGTTTGATAGGAGAATATATCTATATGCTACCATCAGTGTTGTAACGGATTACTTAAAAAATTTAATTACCGATTATTGATTGCACCTCAAAAAAGTAATCTAGTTACTTCACTGATTACTTTATTATCAAAGTAACTAAGTTACTTTAAAAGTCACTTATCAATTACTTTTTACCAATTTTTCTCCTTTTGCTGCCTCAACATAAAAAAATAACAGAAAAATGTCATCGCGTGTAATTGAGTTTTTCACATAAGGCTTAATCTTTGTGAGTTAGCGGGGGTTTAATTAGTCGATGGAGTTGATTTCAACCACCATTGACTCGCCCTAGCTTAGCCATTCGGGAGCCCTAAAACTAACAAATAACTGACAAACTGCACGAAATTTGTTTAAATAAAGTCCAACGACTAATTAAATCCCCGCTAACTCCAAGATTAAGCCGAATGTGAAAAATTCTGAACTTCCCCTTTGAAATAAAGACCTAGCCATTAAAATGTTTTCAATAAAGGTTGTAAAGCAATAAAACAACAAAAATTAATGAAATGAACAAAAATCCTACAATGTACAGTTTTCATAATGGGTCAAAATCATTTTTCGAACAGATCATGTGACTAGCACCTTGGAGACTTTGCTTTGCTTAGCCAAAACTACACCAGAGGAGGCAAGATGGATATTTAGAATTTCTTTAAACCTAAGCTTTCAAACGCTACCAACAACAACTTAAACAGTTGATTGAACTCGAACAGTATCATTCAGGCCTGTTGAATGATACTGTCCATATATATATATATATACCGTAATTTCCCGAATATAAGGCGCACCCGTGTATAATGCGCACCCCAAATTTACTTGTAAAATCTAGGGAAAATTATTGTACCCGTTTATAACGCGCACCCGAATTTTGGAAGAAAACAGAGCTTGTGTACAGATACAGAGATGTCATTTTACTGACTGGTGAAACACAGCACAAGCATAGCACATTGGTAGTTCAAAACATTACCGTAAACTGACAATATTTACGGTAATAATATGATTTGACAACTTCTCCAACTTACCAGAATCTAGGAGAAAACAAAACAGATGTGACTTTTCTTTTAAAGGCTGCTGTATAACTTGCTCGTTTCCTCATGATGAATAAATGTTTCTTCCATGGATTGATACGGTAAAATGAAAGTGAGAACGTAAGTCGGAAATCCGTGAGAGCTCATAGCTGTCAACACGACAGTAAAAGGAACTATTGTTATTTGGGTTTGAGTTTCCCGAGGGACCGATATAGATGACGGACACAGGAAGTGTGTGTACTTACATTTGTAATGGTCCGAATTGCGGAGCTACAATAAACGTCGACTCAAATGAGTTCAAGAAACTAAATTATGTGCTTTATGAAGAGTGAAAAAAGCAGAATTTAACACAGACGAAATCATTTGGCCGATTAGAGTGAAGTATTACAGAAACAAAACGGTGACGTCACGTACCGTAATGGTCGGCAACGGGTCGCCGCATACGTTTCTTCAACACAACGTGGCCGTGTCAATGAAAAAAAATCGGTTTATATATATATGTAATACATATATATTTCTGTCTCCATCCATGTACCCGTTTATAATGCGCACCATGAGTTTACAAGTTGATTTTGGGGGAAAAAAGTGCGCGTTATATTCGGGAAATTACGGTATATATATATATATATATATATATATACATATATATATTAGGGCTGTCAAACGATTAAAATTTTTAATCGAGTTAATTATAGCTTAAAAATTAATTAATCGGAATTAATCGCAATTAATCGCAATTCAAACCATCTATAAAATATGCCATATTTTTCTGTAAATTATATATATATTCTGTAAAATAAATTGCTTGAATGGAAAGATAAGACACAAGATGGATATATACTTTCAACATACGGTACATAAGGACTGTAGTGGGCATTTCACTCTACTGTCATTTAAATCTGTCCATGCTGTCCTCACTCCGAAGCGTCTACTTTTTCCAAAGCTAGACAGCTAGTGAACGACTGATTTATTAATAAAATGGCCTCAAACCATTGTCCTCTTTAGACCGTCGTAAAACTACAAAAAAAAAGTACACAAGCATTGCATTAGCAACAACGTTAGCTTAGCACGCTATACAGGTTCACTAAAGATAAACAAAAAGCGTCTCACACAAAAAATATAACATTTCGCTTACTAACATAATATGTACATTCTTTACAACAACCATACTTACGGACAAATCTTGTCCAAGGATCATATAAGCACAACATTACAACGTAGGCGTCAGCCCGAGACGTCGTGCAGCCATATTGAACTGGCAAGAAAACAATAAACCATGTCGCAAAGGGACCACAAGAGTTCGCTGTTAGACAGCACAAAAAGCCTCACTGTAAAACTTACCAAAAGGCAGAATACTGTCTGAGCGGGACATGTGCGGTAATTGCGTCAAATATTTTAACGTGATTAATTAAAAAAATTAATTACCGCGCGTTAACGCGATAATTTTGACAGCCCTAATATACAGTGGGGAGAACAAGTATTTGATACACTGCCAATGGGAAAACCCATTGGCAGTGTATCAAATACTTGTTCTCCCCACTGTATATACATATACATATATATATATACTAAAGATACACGATAATATCGGTCACCGATAATTATCGGCCGATAATGGCAATTATGATGTCACACAGATAATCCAGATAATCAAAAAATTCAACCGATAATGCAATCCGATAATTATATAGTTGATTTTTCCTCCAAATGTGCGCAACCGAAGAATTCAGCACGCCGCCTCCTCAACCCCTCCCCTCTCTGAAGCCCCTGAGGGAGGAGGGGTTGAGGAGGCGGAGTTACAAGACAAGAAGTAGTTGAATATTATGGCGGCTGTTACTAAAAAAACGACGCTCTCGCCATCTGCAAAACATGTACCGTAGAAGTTCCACGAGGCAGAAAGAATGCGTCCTCATTCAAAACCACTAACCCAGCAGCCATTTAAAACTGCATCACAAAGAATTTTGGAACAAATATGAGGCTGCTGCTAGCAGGAATGCTAAAGCTATTGTAAACACTAAGTTAAACTACAGGGCTTGTGACGATACAGAGTCGGGCTGTTTGGGAATGCAGCCCAAGGCGGGTGGTAAATTCGCATCTAAGGCTAAACACCGGCACTACTGGAGACCGATAGTCAGCAAGTAGCCGTCTTCCGACGGAGCCCGCCGCTCTGGCCAGTCCGCCAGGCCGCCTCGCCATAGGCGGGGCGGGCCGAGCCCGGTTCCCCGGCCTCTGGACCTCCGGCGAACACCCCGGTTTCTTGAGCGTTCCCCCACGGCGTGCGAGCAGAGCCAGGACCCGAATACGCCGTGGCGAACCGGCCGGGGCGGGTGGATTATCCGGTACGAATGTAGCTGCCGCCGCCGCCGAGACGAGACACGTTTTTTTTTTTTTTTTTTTACCTTAATGACCCGATAACCAAAGCCCTGGATAAAAGAAATAATGCAGTTTATACGACCACCATTCTTCATGAAAAAGTGTTGTCTGGTAAGCAAGCTTATCATGACGGCACAGTGGTTATAAGATAATTTAAACATGGAGAAAACGAAGTCAGCCAGTCAAGAATGCATTCAGAATGTGAAATGACGAGCGGTCAGATGACTTTGTAACGCTGCCTTTATTTTCGGTTTAATAAAACTCAGGCACAAAACAACACGCACGCGGGTGCGAGCTCCAACTCCATCCAAACAGTACTGCCGTGTAGCAGTTTAGCTGCTGTAACGCAAATGTCGTCAAAGCCGCAAATGTAAACAAAGCGCTGCAGAATGGGTACATGACATCTCGCTCTTTTGAGATAATCATTTTCACAGTGTGCAACAAAGCATATAACATTAGCAATCACTTTTCAAATTATTTAACTTATTTCTCTGCTCAATTACAGTCACAGTAGATAATCAAATTCTTAAATCAATATTCTGTAGCCACAAATATTATTCAAAATCTTTCCTTCTTCAAGTTTTTTTTTTATTTTTTTTAGGATTAAGTATAATAATGTATTGCTTAAAACAAGGCTGTTAAGATTATTTTCAGCTAGCTATTTTTCTTCCAAGAAATCTGAGAGAAATACACTTGAAGCGATGGCAGATAATTTCACTTATTGCCAATAGATTTACACTTAAAACTGACTAGTTTTAAGGAGGTGTGTTTTGCAGCGGATTAATGTTATATATGTTAGGAATGGCTTACTTTTAAACGCATTTTTGTGCAACTTAGGTATTTACTCTTTAAGTAATTGTTGCCAAAGGTTTACCATTACACAATGTCAGACAATCTGTCATTATTTAGATGTTTGAATTGACGACTTGTTCATACTTTATGGTGAAAAAAGAGCAATAAATTATATTTTTGCACAGTAATATTTTCTTTTGTGTATACTTTAAAATTTTGCATAAATCTTTTAATAGAATTATCGGCTTGACAATATCGGTTATCGGTTGGAATGAGGAGGAAATTATCGGTTATCGGTATCGGTTGAAAAATGCATTATCGTGCATCACTAATATATACACACACACACATATATACATATATATATATATATATACACATATATATATATATATATACATATACCGTAATTTCCCAATATAACGCGCACTTTTTTTCCCCAAAATCAACTTGTAAACTCATGGTGCGCATTATAAACGGGTACATGGATGGAGACAGAAATATATATATACTAGAAACTGCAATTTCGGGAGAAATTACACCTTGGTCTTTCCTCTGTGGAGATACAGATCTTAGCCCCACTCAGGTCTATCAACAGAATGGACAATAATGCCAGTCAATGGCACGAAACAAAGTAAAAGCCATTAGAAATGAATGGGAGAATTGGACGTCCATGGACGTCAATGGCATCACCCTCCATAAGCGTCAAAGGAATTGGGGACATTTGGGGTACACGTCCTATTGATATCTGGTCATTTCCTGTTGATTTGGGAGCATCTTTTTTTTTGCCATTGAAAATGAATGGGAAAAAATTTGGACGTCCATGGACGTCAATGGCAGCACCCCCTATAAGCATCAATGTAGTCGGGGACGTTTGGGGGACACGTCCTATTGATATCTGGTCATTTTCTGTTGATTTGGGGAAAAAAAAAAAATTCCCATTGAAAATGAATGGGAAAAATTTTGGACGTCCATGGACGTCAATGGCAGCACCCCCTATAAGCGTCAATGGAGTTGGGGACGTTTGTGGGACATGTCTTATTGATATCTGGTCATTTTTTGTTAATTTGGGGAAATTTAGTTTTTTCCCCATTGAAAATGAATGGGAAAAATTTTGGACGTCCATGGCCGTCAGTGGCATCGACATCCATATAGTGAATTGAATCCAAGAACATTGGCATCAATAGATTCGACATATATGGCCGTCAATGGCATCAATGCAATATAAATTCCATTGGAAATCCCATTGAAATGAATGGGAAATTTTCCCATTAGAAATGAATGGGATAGTTTTTGGCAAATATCCCGGGAACCGTAATTTTTTTCCAAATTCTGTATACAATCTTTATGCCCCCCACCGTCCCGGAATTTTTGATGTCCAATTTGTGCGATTTGGTCAAAAATTGTAGGACAAGTAGCGTTTTGAAACTTTTTTTTTTTTTCCGGAAATTTGCCGTTTACGGGCGAACGGAAAATTTTTCGGGGCCGTTTGAAAAATTCCCATCGTCGCGCGAAAATTCCGGTCGTGCCGATACTTGAACGGTACCGATCGGAGGTATGGTTCAGGCTGCGCGGCGCGCCGAAAAAAACGTCAACAATTATTGAAGAATAATAATAACTAGAAACTGCAATTTCGGGAGAAATTACACCTTGGTCTTTCCTCTGTGGAGATACAAATCTTAGCCCCACTCAGGTCTATCAATAGAATGGACAATAATGCCAGTCAATGGCACTAAACAAAGTAAAAGCCATTAGAAAAGATTGGGAGAATTGGACGTCCATGTCCGTCAATGGCAGCACCCTCCATAAGCGTCAATGTAATTGGGGAAGTTTGGGGGACATGTCCTATTGATATCTAGTCATTATCTGTTGATTTGGAGGAAAAAAAAATTCCCATTGAAAATGAATGGCAAAATTTTTGGACGTCCATGGACGTCGATGGTATCAACTTACGTAGGCGTCAATGGAATCCAAGTACATTGGTTTCAATAAAATGAAAAAACATGATTAAATGCCATTAGAAATGAATGGGAAATTTGGACATCCATTGACGTCAATGGCAGCACCCCCTATAAGCGTCAATGGAGTTGGGGACGTTTGGGGGACACGTCCTATTGATATCTGGTCATTTTCTGTTGATTTGGGGAAATGTAGTTTTTTCCCCATTGAATATGAATGGGAAAAATTTTGGACGTCCATGGATGTCAATGGCAGCACCCCCTATAAGCGTCAATGGAGATGAGGACGTTTGGGGGACACGTCCTATTGATGTCTGGTCATTTTCTGTTGATTTGGGGAAATGTAGTTTTTTCCCCATTGAAAATGAATGGGAAAAATTTTGGACGTCCATGGACGTCAATGGCAGCACCCCCTATAAGCGTCAATGGAGTTGGGGACGTTTGGGGGACACGTCCTATTGATATCTGGTCATTTTTTGTTGATTTGGGGAAATTTAGTTTTTTCCCCATTGAAAATGAATGGGAAAAATTTTGGACGTCCATGGCCGTCAGTGGCATCGACATCCATAAAGTCAATTGAAGTACATTGGCATCAATAGATTCGACATGCATGGCCGACAATGGCATCAATGCAATGTAAATTCCATTGTAAATCCCATTGAAATGAATGGGAAATTCTCCCATTAGAAAAAATGGGATAGTTTTTGGCAAATATCCGGGGAACCGTACATTTTTTCCAAATTCTGTATACAATCTTTATGCCCCCCACCGTCCCGGAATTTTTGATGTCCAAATTATGTGATTTGGTCAAAAATTGTAGGACAAGTAGCGTTTTGAAAAAACTTTAAAAAATCGGAAAATCGCCGTTTACGGAAAAACGAAATATTTTTCAGGGTGTTACGAAAAAGTCCCTGTGTCGCGCGAAAATTCCGGTCGTGTCGATACTTGAACGGTGCCGATCGGTGCTACAGTTCGGGCTGCGCGGCGCGCCGAAAAAACGCGGAGAAGACATTGATTAAATAACTAGAAACTGCAATTTCGGGAGAAATTACACCTTGGTCTTTCCTCCGTGGAGATACAAATCTTAGCCCCACTCAGGTCTATCAATAGAATGGACCATAATGCCAGTCAATGGCACTAAACAAAGTAAAAGCCATTAGAAAAGATTCGGAGAATTGGACGTCCATGGCCGTCAATGGCGGCACCCTTCATAAGCGTCAATGGAATTGGAGAAGTTTGGGGGACACGTCCTATTGATATCTGGTCATTTTTTGTTGATTTGGGGAAAAAAAAAAATTCCCATTGAAAATGAATGGGAAAAATTTTGGACGTCCATGGACGTCAATGGTATCAACTTACATAAGCGTCAATGGAATCCAAGTACATTGGCATCAATAGAATGAACAAACATGAAGAAATGCCATTGGAAATGAATGGGAAGTTTGGACGTCCATGGACGTCAATGGCATCACCCTCCATAAGCGCCAATCCAATCGGGGACATTTGGGGGACACGTCCTATTGATATCTGGTCATTTTTTGTTGATTTGGGGAAAAAAAAAAAATTCCCATTGAAAATGAATGGGAAAAATTTTGGACGTCCATGGACGTCAATGGTATCAACTTACATAAGCGTCAATGGAATCCAAGTACATTGGCATCAATAGAATGAACAAACATGAAGAAATGCCATTGGAAATGAATGGGAAGTTTGGACGTCCATGAACGTCAATGGCATCACCCTCCATAAGCAGCAATGCAATCGGGGACATTTGGGGGACACGTCCTAATGATGTCTAGTCATTTTCTGTTGATTTGGGGAAAAAAAAAAAATTCCCATTGAAAATGAATGGGAAAAATTTTGGACGTCCATGGACGTCAATGGTATCAACTTACATAAGCGTCAATGGAATCCAAGTACATTGGCATCAATAGAATGAACAAACATGAAGAAATGCCATTGGGATTTAATGGGAAGTTTGGACGTCCATGAACGTCAATGGCATCACCCTTTATAAGCGGCAATGCAATCGGGGACATTTGGGGGACACGTCCTAATGATATCTAGTCATTTTCTGTTGATTTGGGGAAAAAAAAAAAAATTCCCATTGAAAATGAATGGGAAAATTTTTGGACGTCCATGGACGTCAATGGCAGCACCCCCCATAAGCGTCAATGGAGTTGGGGACGTTTGGGGTATACGTCCTATTAATATCTGGTCATTTTCTGTTGATTTGGGGAAATTTAGTTTTTTCCCCATTGAAAATGAATGGGAAAATTTTTGGACGTCCATTGACGTCAATGGCAGCACCCCCTATAAGCGTCAATGGAGTTCGGAACGTTTGGGGGAGACGTACTATTGATAACTGGTCATTTTCTGATGATTTGGGGAAATTTAGTTTTTTCCCCATTGAAAATGAATGGGAAAAATTTTGGACGTCCATGGACGTCAATGGCAGCACCCCCCATAAGCGTCAATGGAGTTGGGGACGTTTGGGGTATACGTCCTATTAATATCTGGTCATTTTCTGTTGATTTGGGGAAATTTAGTTTTTTCCCCATTGAAAATGAATGGGAAAAATTTTGGACGTCCATGGCCGTCAATGGCATCGACATCCATATAGTCAAATGAATCCAAGTACATTGGCATCAATAGATTCGACATGCATGGCCGTCAATGGCATCAATGCAATGTAAAGTCCATTGGAAATACTATTGAAAGTGAATGGGAACTTTTCCCATTGGAAATGAATGGGATAGTTTTTGGCAAATATCCGGAGAACCGTAAATTTTTTCCAAATTCTGTATACAATCTTTATGCCCCCCACCGTCCCGGAATTTTTGATGTCCAAATTATGTGATTTGGTCAAAAATTGTAGGACAAGTAGCGTTTTGAAAAAGTTGTAAAAAATCGGAAAATCGCCGTTTACGGGCGAAAGAAAAAATTTTCGGGGTCGTTTGAAAAATTCCCATCGTCGCGCGAAAATTCCGGTCGTGTCGATACTTGAACGGTGCCGATCGGTGGTATGGTTCGGGCTGCGCGGCGCGCCGAAAAAACGCGGAGAAACCATTGCATAATAATAACTAGAAACTGCAATTTCGGGAGAAATTACACCTTGGTCTTTCCTCTGTGGAGATACAAATCTTAGCCCCACTCAGGTCTATCAATAGAGTGGAACTTAATGCCAGTCAATGGCACTAAACAAAGTAAAAGCCATTAGAAATGAATGGGAGAATTGGACGTCCATCGACGTCAAATGCGGCACCTTTCATAAGCGTCAATGTAATTGGGGACGTTTGGGGGACACGTCCTATTGATATCTGGTCATTTTTTGTTGATTTGGGGAAAAAAAAAAATTCCCATTGAAAATGAATGGGAAAAATTTTGGACGTCCATGGACGTCAATGGTATCAACTTACATAAGCGTCAATGGATACCAAGTACATTGGCATCAATAGAATGAACAAACATGAAGAAATGCCATTGGAAATGAATGGGAAGTTTGGACGTCCGTGGACGTCAATGGCATCACCCTCCATAAGAGGCAATGCAATCGGGGGCATTTGGGGGACACGTCCTATTGATATCTAGTCATTTTCTGTTGATTTGGGGGAAAAAAAAAATTCCCATTGAAAATGAATGGGAAAATTTTTGGACGTCCATGGACGTCAATGGTATCAACTTACATAAGCGTCAATGGAATCCAAGTACATTGGCATCAATAGAATGAACAAACATGAAGAAATGCCATTGGAAATGAATGGGAAGTTTGGACGTCCGTGGACGTCAATGGCATCACCCTCCATAAGAGGCAATGCAATCGGGGACATTTGGGGGACACGTCCTATTGATATCTAGTCATTTTCTGTTGATTTGGGGGAAAAAAAAAAATTCCCATTGAAAATGAATGGGAAAATTTTTGGACGTCCATGGACGTCAATGGTATCAACTTACATAAGCGTCAATGGAATCCAAGTACATTGGCATCAATAGAATGAACAAACATGAAGAAATGCCATTGGAAATGAATGGGAAGTTTGGACGTCCGTGAACGTCAATGGCATCACCCTCCATAAGCGGCAATGCAATCGGGGACATTTGGGGGACACGTCCTAATGATATCTAGTCATTTTCTGTTGATTTGGGGAAAAAAAAAAATCCCATTGAAAATGAATGGGAAAAATTTTGGACGTCCATGGACGTCAATGGTATCAATTTACATAAGCGTCAATGGAATCCAAGTACATTGGCATCAATAGAATGAACAAACATGAAGAAATGCCATTGGAAATGAATGGGAAGTTTGGACGTCCGTGGACGTCAATGGCATCACCCTCCATAAGAGGCAATGCAATCGGGGGCATTTGGGGGACACGTCCTATTGATATCTAGTCATTTTCTGTTGATTTGGGGGAAAAAAAAAATTCCCATTGAAAATGAATGGGAAAATTTTTGGACGTCCATGGACGTCAATGGTATCAACTTACATAAGCGTCAATGGAATCCAAGTACATTGGCATCAATAGAATGAACAAACATGAAGAAATGCCATTGGAAATGAATGGGAAGTTTGGACGTCCGTGGACGTCAATGGCATCACCCTCCATAAGAGGCAATGCAATCGGGGACATTTGGGGGACACGTCCTATTGATATCTAGTCATTTTCTGTTGATTTGGGGGAAAAAAAAAAATTCCCATTGAAAATGAATGGGAAAATTTTTGGACGTCCATGGACGTCAATGGTATCAACTTACATAAGCGTCAATGGAATCCAAGTACATTGGCATCAATAGAATGAACAAACATGAAGAAATGCCATTGGAAATGAATGGGAAGTTTGGACGTCCGTGAACGTCAATGGCATCACCCTCCATAAGGGGCAATGCAATCGGGGACATTTGGGGGACACGTCCTAATGATATCTAGTCATTTTCTGTTGATTTGGGGAAAAAAAAAAAATCCCATTGAAAATGAATGGGAAAAATTTTGGACGTCCATGGACGTCAATGGTATCAATTTACATAAGCGTCAATGGAATCCAAGTACATTGGCATCAATAGAATGAACAAACATGAAGAAATGCCATTGGAAATGAATGGGAAGTTTGGACGTCCATGAACGTCAATGGCATCACCCTCCATAAGCGGCAATCCAATCAGGGACATTTGGGGGACACGTCCTAATGATATCTAGTCATTTTCTGTTGATTTGGGGAAAAAAAAAAATTCCCATTGAAAATGAATGGGAAAAATTTTGGACGTCCATGGACGTCAATGGTATCAACTTACATAAGCGTCAATGGAATCCAAGTACATTGGCATCAATAGAATGAACAAACATGAAGAAATGCCATTGTAAATGAATGGGAAGTTTGGACGTCCATGGACGTCAATGGCATCACCCTCCATAAGAGTCAATGCAATCGGGGACATTTGGGCGACACGTCCTATTGATATCTAGTCATTTTCTGTTGATTTGGGGAAAAAAAAAAAATTCCCATTGAAAATGAATGGGAAAAATTTTGGACGTCCATGGACGTCAATGGTATCAACTTACATAAGCGTCAATGGAATCCAAGTACATTGGCATCAATAGAATGAACAAACATGAAGAAATGCCATTGGAAATGAATGGGAAGTTTGGACGTCCATGGACGTCAATGGCATCACCCTCCATAAGCGTAAATGGAATTGGGGACGTTTGGGGTATACGTCCTATTAATATCTGGTCATTTTCTGTTAATTTGGGGAAATTTAGTTTTTTCCCCATTGAAAATGAATGGGAAAATTTTTGGACGTCCATGGATGTCAATGGCAGCACCCTCTATAAGCGTCAATGGAGTTCGGAACGTTTGGGGGAGACCTACTATTGATAACTGGTCATTTTCTGATGATTTGGGGAAATTTATTTTTTTCCCCATTGAAAATGAATGGGAAAAATTTTGGACGTCCATGGACGTCAATGGCAGCACCCCCCATAAGCGTCAATGGAGTTGGGGATGTTTGGGGTATACGTCCTATTAATATCTGGTCATTTTCTGTTGATTTGGGGAAATTGAGTTTTTTCCCCATTGAAAATGAATGGGAAAAATTTTGGACGTCCATGGCCGTCAATGGCATCGACATCCATAGAGTCAAATGAATCCAAGTACATTGGCATCAATAGATTCGACATGCATGGCCGTCAATGGCATCAATGCAATGTAAAGTGCATTGGAAATACTATTGAAAGTGAATGGGAACTTTTCCCATTGGAAATGAATGGGATAGTTTTTGGCAAATATCCGGAGAACCGTAAATTTTTTCCAAATTCTGTATACAATCTTTATGCCCCCCACCGTCCCGGAATTTTTGATGTCCAAATTATGTGATTTGCTCAAAAATTGTAGGACAAGTAGCGTTTTGAAATTTTTTTAAAAAATTGGAAAATCGGCGTTTACGGCCGAACGGAAAAATTTTCGGGGTCGTTTGAAAAATTCCCATCGTCGCACGAAAATTCCGGTCGTGTCAATACTTGAACAGTGCCGATCGGTGGTACGGTTCGGGCTGCGCGGCGCGCCGAAAAAAACGTCAACAATTATTGAATAATAATAATAACTAGAAACTGCAATTTCGGGAGAAATTACACCTTGGTCTTTCCTCTGTGGAGATACAAATCTTAGCCCCACTCAGGTCTATCAATAGAATGGACCATAATGCCAGTCAATGGCACTAAACAAAGTAAAAGCCATTAGAAAAGATTGGGAGAATTGGACGTCCATGGCCGTCAATGGCATCACCCTCCATAAGCGGCAATCCAATCAGGGACATTTGGGGGACACGTCCTAATGATATCTAGTCATTTTCTGTTGATTTGGGGAAAAAAAAAATTCCCATTGAAAATGAATGGGAAAAATTTTGGACGTCCATGGACGTCAATGGTATCAATTTACATAAGCGTCAATGGAATCCAAGTACATTGGCATCAATAGAATGAACAAACATGAAGAAATGCCATTGGAAATGAATGGGAAGTTTGGACGTACGTGGACGTCAATGGCATCACCCTCCATAAGAGGCAATGCAATCGGGGACATTTGGGGGACACGTCCTATTGATATCTAGTCATTTTCTGTTGATTTGGGGAAAAAAAAAAAATTCCCATTGAAAATGAATGGGAAAATTTTTGGACGTCCATGGACGTCAATGGTATCAACTTACATAGGCGTCAATGGAATCCAAGTACATTGGCATCAATAGAATGAACAAACATGAAGAAATACCATTGGGATTTAATGGGAAGTTTGGACGTCCATGAACGTCAATGGCATCACCCTCCATAAGCGGCAATGCAATTGGGGACATTTGGGGGACACGTCATAATGATATCTAGTCATTTTCTGTTGATTTGGGGGAAAAAAAAAATTCCCATTGAAAATGAATGGGAAAAATTTTGGACGTCCATGGACGTCAATGGTATCAACTTACATAAGCGTCAATGGAATCCAAGTACATTCGCATCAATAGAATGAACAAACATGAAGAAATGCCATTGGATATAAATGGGAAGTTTGGACGTCCATGGACGTCAATGGCATCACCCTCCATAAGCGGCAATCCAATCGGGGACATTTGGGGGACACGTCCTAATGATATCTAGTCATTTTCTGTTGATTTGGGGAAAAAAAAAATTCCCATTGAAAATGAATGGGAAAAATTTTGGACGTCCATGGACGTCAATGGTATCAATTTACATAAGCGTCAATGGAATCCAAGTACATTGGCATCAATAGAATGAACAAACATGAAGAAATGCCATTGGAAATGAATGGGAAGTTTGGACGTCCATGAACGTCAATGGCATCACCTTCCATAAGAGGCAATGCAATCGGGGACATTTGGGCGACACGTCCTATTGATATCTAGTCATTTTCTGTTGATTTGGGGGAAAAAAAAAAATTCCCATTGAAAATGAATGGGAAAAATTTTGGACGTCCATGGACGTCAATGGTATCAATTTACATAAGCGTCAATGGAATCCAAGTACATTGACATCAATAGAATGAACAAACATGAAGAAATGCCATTGGAAATGAATGGGAAGTTTGGACGTCCATGAACGTCAATGGCATCACCTTCCATAAGAGGCAATGCAATCGGGGACATTTGGGCGACACGTCCTATTGATATCTAGTCATTTTCTGTTGATTTGGGGAAAAAAAAAAAATTCCCATTGAAAATGAATGGGAAAAATTTTGGACGTCCATGGACGTCAATGGTATCAACTTAAATAAGCGTCAATGGAATCCAAGTACATTGGCATCAATAGAATGAACAAACATGAAGAAATGCCATTGAAAATGAATGGGAAGTTTGGACGTCCATGAACGTCAATGGCATCACTCTCCATAAGCCTAAATGGAATTGGGGACATTTGGGGGAAACGTCCTGTTGATATCTAGTCATTTTCTGTTGATTTGGGGGAAAAAAAAAAATTCCCATTGAAAATGAATGGGAAAAATTTTGGACGTCCATGGCCGTCAATGGTATCAACTTACATAAGCGTCAATGGAATCCAAGTACATTGGCATCAATAGAATGAACAAACATGAAGAAATGACATTGGAAATGAATGGGAAGTTTGGACGTCCATGGACGTCAATGGCATCATCCTCCATAAGCGGCAATGCGATCGGGGACATTTGGGGGACACGTCCTAATGATATCTAGTCATTTTCTGTTGATTTGGGGAAAAAAAAAAAATTCCCATTGAAAATGAATGGGAAAAATTTTGGACGTCCATGGACGTCAATGGTATCAACTTACATAAGCGTCAATGGAATCCAAGTACATTGGCATCAATAGAATGAACAAACATGAAGAAACGCCATTGGAAATTAATGGGAAGTTTGGACGTCCGTGGACGTCAATGGCATCACCCTCCATAAGCAGCAATGCAATCGGGGACATATGGGGGACACGTCCTATTGATATCTAGTCATTTTCTGTTGATTTGGGGGGAAAAAAAAAATTCCCATTGAAAATGAATGGGAAAAATTTTGGACGTCCATGGACGTCAATGGCAGCACCCCCCATAAGCGTCAATAGAGTTGGGGACGTTTGGGGTATACATCCTATTGATATCTCGTCATTTTCTGTTGATTTGGAGAAATTTAGGTTTTTCCCCATTGAAAATGAATGGGAAAAATTTTGGACGTCCATGGAAGTCAATGGCGGCACCCTTCATAAGCGTCAATGGAATTGGGGAAGTTTGGGGGACACGTCCTATTGATATCTGGTCATTTTCTGTTGATTTGGGGAAATTTTGTTTTTTCCCCATTGAAAATGAATGGGAAAAATTTTGGACGTCCGTGGCCGTCAATGGCATCGACATCCATATAGTCAATAGAATCCAAGTACATTGGCATCAGTAGATTTGACATGCATGGCCGTCAATGGCATCAATGCAATGTAAATTCCATTGGAAATCCCATTGGAAGTGAATGGGACTTTTCCCATTCGAAATGAATGGGATAGTTTTTGGCAAATTTCCGAGGAAGCGTAATTTTTTTCCAAATTCTGTATACAACTTTTATGCCCCTCACCGTCCCGGAATTTTTGATGCCCAAATTGTGTGATTTGGTCAAAAATTGTAGGACTAGATACATTTTGAAACATTTTTTTTTTTCCGGAAAATTGCCGTTTACGGGCGAAGGGAAAATTTTTCGGGTCCGTTTGAAAAATTCCCATCGTTGCGCGAAAATTCCGGTCGTGCCGATATTTGAACGGTGCCGATCGGTCAAACGGTTCGGGCTGTGCAGCGTGCGTTTTTTTTTCATTCAAAATGAATAGGAAAGTTTTTGGCAAATTTCCGGGGAACCGTAAATTTTTGCCAAATTCTGTATACAACTTTTATGCCCCTCATCGTCCCGGAATTTTTTATACCCAAATTATGTGATTTGGTCAAAAATTGTAGGACTAGATACATTTTTTAACTTTTTTTTTTTTTCGGAAAATTGCCGTTTACGGGCGAACGGAAAATTTTTCGGGGGATTTTGAAAAAGTCCCTGCGTCGCGCGAAAAATCCGGTCGTGCCGATACTTCAACGGTGCCGATCGGTGGTACGGTTCGGGCTGCGCGGCGCGCCGAAAAAACGCGGAGAATAAGATGAAGATATAATAAATAATAACTAGAAACTGCAATTTCGGGAGAAATTACACCTTGGTCTTTCCTCTGTGGAGATACAAATCTTAGCCCCACTCAGGTCTATCAATAGAATGGACCATAATGCCAGTCAATGGCACTAAACAAAGTAAAAGCCATTAGAAAAGATTGGGAGAATTGGACGTCCATGGCCGTCAATGGCGGCACCCTTCATAAGCGTCAATGGAATTGGAGAAATTAGGGGGACACGTCCTATTGATATCTGGTCATTTTTTGTTGATTTGGGAAAAAAAAAAAATTCCCATTGAAAATGAATGGGAAAATTTTTTGACGTCCATGGACGTCAATGGTATCAACTTACATGACATTGGCATCAATAAAATGAACAAACATGAAGAAATGCCATTGGAAATGAATGGGAAGTTTGGACGTCCGTGGACATCAATGGCATCACCCTCCATAAGCGGCAATGCAATCGGGGACATTTGGGGGACACGTCCTATTGATATCTAGTCATTTTCTGTTGATTTGGGGAAAAAAAAAAAAATCCCATTGAAAATGAATGGGAAAAATTTTGGACGTCCATGGACGTCAATGGTATCAACTTACATAAGCGTCAATGGAATCCAAGTACATTGGCATCAATAGAATGAACAAACATGAAGAAATGCCATTGGAAATAAATGGGAAGTTTGGACGTCCGTGGACGTCAATGGCATCACCCTCCATAAGAGGCAATGCAATCGGGGACATTTGGGGGACACGTCCTATTGATATCTGGTCATTTTTTGTTGATTTGGGGAAAAAAAAAAAATTCCCATTGAAAATGAATGGGAAAATTTTTTGACGTCCATGAACGTCAATGGCATCACCCTCCATAAGCGGCAATGCAATCGGGGACATTTGGGGGACACGTCCTAATGATATCTAGTCATTTTCTGTTGATTTGGGGGAAAAAAAAAAATTCCCATTGAAAATGAATGGGAAAAATTTTGGACGTCCATGGACGTCAATGGTATCAACTTACATAAGCGTCAATGGAATCCAAGTACATTGGCATCAATAGAATGAACAAACATGAAGAAATGCCATTGGAAATAAATGGGAAGTTTGGACGTCCGTGGACGTCAATGGCATCACCCTCCATAAGAGGCAATGCAATCGGGGACATTTGGGGGACACGTCCTATTGATATCTAGTCATTTTCTGTTGATTTGGGGAAAAAAAAAAAATTCCCATTGAAAATGAATGGGAAAATTTTTGGACGTCCATGGACGTCAATGGTATCAACTTACATGACATTGGCATCAATAGAATGAACAAACATGAAGAAATGCCATTGGGATTTAATGGGAAGTTTGGACGTCCGTGGACGTCAATGGCATCACCCTCCATAAGCGGCAATGCAATCGGGGACATTTGGGGGACACGTCCTAATGATATCTAGTCATTTTCTTTTGATTTGGGGGAAAAAAAAAAATTCCCATTGAAAATGAATGGGAAAAATTTTGGACGTCCATGGACGTCAATGGTATCAACTTACATAAGCGTCAATGGAATCCAAGTACATTGGCATCAATAGAATGAACAAACATGAAGAAATGCCATTGGAAATGAATGGGAAGTTTGGACGTCCATGGACGTCAATGGAATCACCCTCCATAAGCGGCAATGCAATCGGGGACATTTGGGGGACACGTCCTAATGATATCTAGTCATTTTCTTTTCATTTGGGGAAAAAAAAAATTTCCCATTGAAAATGAATGGGAAAATTTTTGGACGTCCATGGACGTCAATGGCAGCACCCCCCATAAGCGTCAATGGAGTTGGGGACGTTTGGGGTATACGTCCTATTAATATCTGGTCATTTTCTGTTGATTTGGGGAAATTTAGTTTTTTCCCCATTGAAAATGAATGGGAAAAATTTTGGACGTCCATGGACGACAATGGCAGCACCCCCTATAAGCCTCAATGGAGTTGGGGACGTTTGGGGGACACGTCCTATTGATATCTAGTCATTTTCTGTTGATTTGGGGAAAAAAAAAAAAATGTTGTTTTTTCCCCATTGAAAATGAATGGGAAAAATTTTGGACGTCCATGGCCGTCAATGGCATCGACATCCATATAGTCAATTGAATCTAAGTACATTGGCATCAATAGATTCGACATGCATGGCCGTCAATGGCATCAATGTAATGTAAATTCCATTGGAAATCCCATTGAAATGAATGGGAAATTTTCCCATTAGAAATGAATGGGATAGTTTTTGGCAAATATCCGGGGAACCGTAAATTTTTTCCAAATTCTGTATACAATCTTTATGCCCCCCACCGTCCTGGAATTTTTGATGTCCAAATTATGTGATTTGGTCAAAAATTGTAGGACAAGTAGCGTTTTGAAAAATTTTTTAAAAATCGGAAAATCGCCGTTTACGGGTGAACGGAAAATTTTTTGGGGTCGTTTGAAAAATTCCCATCGTCGCGCGAAAATTCCGGTCGTGTCGATACTTGAACGGTGCCAATCGGCGGTACGGTTCGGGCTGCGCGGCGCGCCGAAAAAACGCGGAGAAACCATTGCATAATAATAATAATAACTAGAAACTGCAATTTCGGGAGAAATTACACACCTTGGTCTTTCCTCTGTGGAGATACAAATCTTAGCCCCACTCAGGTCTATCAATAGAATGGACCATAATGCCAGTCATTGGCACTAAACAACGTTAAAGCCATTAGAAAAGATTGGGAGAATTGGACGTCCATGTCCGTCAATGGCAGCACCCTCCATAATTGTTAATGGAATCGGGGAAGTTTGGGGGACACGTCCTATTGATATCTAGTCATTTTCTGTTGATTTGGGAAAAAAAAAAATTTCCCATTGAAAATGAATGGGAAAAATTTTGGACGTCCATGGACGTCAATGGTATCAACTTACATAAGCGTCAATGGAATCCAAGTACATTGGCATCAATAAAATGAACAAACATGAAGAAATGCCATTGGAAATGAATGGGAAGTTTGGATGTCCATGAACGTCAATGGCATCACCCTCCATAAGCGGCAATGCAATCGGGGACATTTGGGGGACACGTCCTAATGATATCTAGTCATTTTCTGTTGATTTGGGAAAAAAAAAAAAATCCCATTGAAAATGAATGGGAAAAATTTTGGACGTCCATGGACGTCAATGGTATCAACTTACATAAGCGTCAATGGAATCCAAGTACATTGGCATCAATAGAATGAACAAACATTAAGAAATGCCATTGGAAATGTATGGGAAGTTTGGACGTCCATGGACGTCAATGGAATCACCCTCCATAAGCGGCAATGCAATCGGGGACATTTGGGGGACACGTCCTAATGATATCTAGTCATTTTCTGTTGATTTGGGGAAAAAAAAAAAATTCCCATTGAAAATGAATGGGAAAAATTTTGGACGTCCATGGACGTCAATGGTATCAACTTACATAAGCGTCAATGGAATCCAAGTACATTGGCATCAATAGAATGAACAAACATGAAGAAACGCCATTGGAAATTAATGGGAAGTTTGGACGTCCGTGGACGTCAATGGCATCACCCTCCATAAGCAGCAATGCAATCGGGGACATATGGGGGACACGTCCTATTGATATCTAGTCATTTTCTGTTGATTTGGGGGGAAAAAAAAAATTCCCATTGAAAATGAATGGGAAAAATTTTGGACGTCCATGGACGTCAATGGCAGCACCCCCCATAAGCGTCAATAGAGTTGGGGACGTTTGGGGTATACATCCTATTGATATCTCGTCATTTTCTGTTGATTTGGAGAAATTTAGTTTTTTCCCCATTGAAAATGAATGGGAAAAATTTTGGACGTCCATGGAAGTCAATGGCGGCACCCTTCATAAGCGTCAATGGAATTGGGGAAGTTTGGGGGACACGTCCTATTGATATCTGGTCATTTTCTGTTGATTTGGGGAAATTTTGTTTTTTCCCCATTGAAAATGAATGGGAAAAATTTTGGACGTCCGTGGCCGTCAATGGCATCGACATCCATATAGTCAATAGAATCCAAGTACATTGGCATCAGTAGATTTGACATGCATGGCCGTCAATGGCATCAATGCAATGTAAATTCCATTGGAAATCCCATTGGAAGTGAATGGGAACTTTTCCCATTCGAAATGAATGGGATAGTTTTTGGCAAATTTCCGAGGAAGCGTAATTTTTTTCCAAATTCTGTATACAACTTTTATGCCCCTCACCGTCCCGGAATTTTTGATGCCCAAATTATGTGATTTGGTCAAAAATTGTAGGACTAGATACATTTTGAAACTTTTTTTTTTTTCACGGAAAATTGCCGTTTACGGACGAACGGAAAATTTTTCGGGGCCATTTGTAAAGTTTCCTGTGTCACGCGAAAATTCCGGTCGTGCCGATACTTGAACGGTGCCGATCGGTCTAACGGTTCGGGCTGTGAAGCGCGCGTTTTTTTTCCATTCAAAATGAATAGGAAAGTTTTTGGCAAATTTCCGGGGAACCGTAAATTTTTGCCAAATTCTGTATACAACTTTTATGCCCCTCACCGTCCCGGAATTTTTGATGCCCAAATTATGTGATTTGGTCAAAAATTGTAGGACTAGATACATTTTGAAACTTTTTTTATTTTTCGGAAAATTGCCGTTTACGGGCGAACGGAAAATTTTTCGTGGCGGTTTGAAAAATTCCCATCGTCACGCGAAAATTCCGGTCGTGCCGATACTTGAACTGTGCCGATCGGTGCTACGGTTTGGGCTGTGCGTTGGCTCAAAAAAACGCGGAGAATAAGATGAATAAATAATAAGTACAATAAAGTTGCACAATAACAATACCTTGTTCTTTCTTTCAGAAAGACCAAGGTAATAATAATAATAATAATAAAGTTGTAGAATAACATAACCTTGTTCTTTCCTTTGGAAAGACCAAGGTAATAATAAGGCGAATAAAGTTGCAGAATAACAATACCTTGTTCTTTCCATAGGAAAGACCAAGGTAATAACTAGAAACTGCAATTTCGGGAGAAATTACACCTTGGTCTTTCCTCTGTGGAGATACAAATCTTAGCCCCACTCAGGTCTATCAATAGAATGGACCATAATGCCAGTCAATGGCACTAAACAAAGTAAAAGCCATTAGAAAAGATTGGGAGAATTGGACGTCCATGGCCGTCAATGGCGGCACCCTTCATAAGCGTCAATGGAATTGGAGAAGTTTGGGGGACACGTCCTATTGATATCTGGTCATTTTTTGTTGATTTGGGGGGAAAAAAAATTCCCATTGAAAATGAATGGGAAAAATTTTGGAGGTCCATGGACGTCAATGGTATCAACTTACATAAGCGTCAATGGATACCAAGTACATTGGCATCAATAGAATGAAAAAACATGAAGAAATGCCATTGGAAATGAACGGGAAGTTTGGACGTCCGTGGACGTCAATGGCATCACCCTCCATAAGAGGCAATGCAATCGGGGACATTTGGGGGACACGTCCTATTGATATCTAGTCATTTTCTGTTGATTTGGGGAAAAAAAAAAAATTCCCATTGAAAATGAATGGGAAAATTTTTGGACGTCCATGGACGTCAGTGGTATCAACTTACATAAGCGTCAATGGAATCCAAGTACATTGGCATCAATAGAATGAACAAACATGAAGAAATGCCATTGGGATTTAATGGGAAGTTTGGACGTCCATGAACGTCAATGGCATCACCCTCCATAAGCGGCAATGCAATCGGGGACATTTGGGGGACACGTCCTAATGATATCCAGTCATTTTCTGTTGATTTGGGGAAAAAAAAAAAAATTCCCATTGAAAATGAATGGGAAAAATTTTGGACGTCCATGGACGTCAGTGGTATCAACTTACATAAGCGTCAATGGAATCCAAGTACATTGGCATCAATAGAATGAACAAACATGAAGAAATGCCATTGGAAATGAATGGAAATTTTGGACGTCCATGGACGTCAATGGCATCACCCTCCATAAGCGGCAATGCAATCGGGGACATTTGGGGGACACGTGCTAATGATATCTAGTCATTTTTTGTTGATTTGGGGAAAAAAAAAAAATTCCCATTGAAAATGAATGGGAAAAATTTTGGACGTCCATGGACGTCAATGGTATCAACTTACATAGGCGTCAATGGAATCCAAGTACATTGGCATCAATAGAATGAACAAACATGAAGAAATGCCATTGGAAATGAATGGGAAGTTTGGACGTCCATGAACGTCAATGGCATCACCCTCCATAAGCGTAAATGGAATTAGGGACGTTTGGGGTATACGTCCTATTAATATCTGGTCATTTTCTGTTGATTTGGGGAAATTTAGTTTTTTCCCCATTGAAAATGAATGGGAAAATTTTTGGACGTCCATGGACGTCAATGGCAGCACCCCCTATAAGCGTCAATGGAGTTCGGAACGTTTGGGGGAGACGTACTATAGATAACTGGTCATTTTCTGATGATTTGGGGAAATTTATTTTTTTCCCCATTGAAAATGAATGGGAAAATTTTGAACGTCCATGGACGTCAATGGCAGCACCCCCCATAAGCGTCAATGGAGTTGGGGACGTTTGGGGTATACGTCCTATTAATATCTGGTCATTTTCTGTTGATTTGGGGAAATTTAGTTTTTTCCCCATTGAAAATGAATGGGAAAAATTTTGGACGTCCATGGCCGTCAATGGCATCGACATCCATATAGTCAAATGAATCCAAGTATATTGGCATCAATAGATTCGACATGCATGGCCGTCAATGGCATCAATGCAATGTAAAGTCCATTGGAAATACTATTGAAAGTGAATGGGAACTTTTCCCATTGGAAATGAATGGGATAGTTTTTGGCAAATATCCGGAAAACCGTAAATTTTTTCCAAATTCTGTATACAATCTTTATGCCCCCCACCGTCCCGGAATTTTTGATGTCCAAATTATGTGATTTGGTCAAAAATTGTAGGACAAGTAGCGTTTTGAAAAAGTTGTAAAAAATCGGAAAATCGCCGTTTACGGGCGAACGAAAAATTTTTCGGGGTCGTTTGAAAAATTCCCATCGTCGCGCGAAAATTCCGGTCGTGTCGATACTTGAACGGTGCCGATCGGTGGGACGGTTCGGGCTGCGCGGCGCGCCGAAAAAACGCGGAGAAACCATTGCATAATAATAACTAGAAACTGCAATTTCGGGAGAAATTACACACCTTGGTCTTTCCTCTGTGGAGATACAGATCTTAGCCCCACTCAGGTCTATCAGTAGAATGGATCATAATACCAGTCATTGGCACAAAACAAAGTAAAAGCCATTAGAAATCAATGGGAGAATTGGACGTCCATGGACGTCAATGGCGGCACCTTTCATAATTGTTAATGGAATCGGGGAAGTTTGGGGGACACGTCCTAATGATATCTAGTCATTTTCTGTTGATTTGGGAGAAAAAAAAAAATCCCATTGAAAATGAATGGGAAAAATTTTGGACGTCCATGGACGTCAATGGTATCAACTTACATAGGCGTCAATGGAATCCAAGTACATTGGCATCAATAGAATGAAAAAACATGATTAAAAGCCATTAGAAATGAATGGGAAATTTGGACGTCCATGGCCGTCAATGGCATCACCCTCCATAAGAGGCAATGCAATCGGGGACATTTGGGCGACACGTCCTATTGATATCTAGTCATTTTCTGTTGATTTGGGGAAAAAAAAAAAATTCCCATTGAAAATGAATGGGGAAAATTTTGGACGTCCATGGACGTCAATGGTATCAACTTACATAAGCGTCAATGGAATCCAAGTACATTGGCATCAATAGAATGAACAAACATGAAGAAATGCCATTGGAATTGAATGGGAAGTTTGGACGTCCATGGACGTCAATGGAATCACCCTCCATAAGCGGCAATGCAATCGGGGACATTTGGTGGACACGGCCTAATGATATCTAGTCATTTTCTTTTTATTTTGGGAAAAAAAAAAAATTCCTATTGAAAATGAATGGGAAAAATTTTGGACGTCCATGGACGTCAATGGCAGCACCCCCCATAAGCGTCAATGGAGTTGGGGACGTTTGGGGTATACGTCCTATTAATATCTGGTCATTTTCTGTTGATTTGGGGAAATGTAGTTTTTTCCCCATTGAAAATGAATGGGAAAAATTTTGGACGTCCATGGACGTCAATGGCGGCACCCCCTATAAGCCTCAATGGAGTTGGGGACGTTTGGGGGACACGTCCTCTTGATATCTGGTCATTTTCTGTTGATTTGGGGAAATGTAGTTTTTTCCCCATTTAAAATGAATGGGAAAAATTTTGGACGTCCATGGCCGTCAATGGCATCGACATCCATATAGTCAATTGAATCCAAGTACATTGGCATCAATAGATTCGACATGCATGGCCGTCAATGGCATCACTGCAATGTAAAAAAAAAAAAAAAAATTCAATTGGAAATCCCATTGGAAGTGAATGGGAAATGTTCTCATTAGAAATGAATGGGAAAGTTTTTGGCAAGTTTCTGGGAAACCGTAAATTTGTTACAAATGCTGTATACAACTTTTATGCCCCTCACCATCACTGAATTTTTGATGCCCAAATTGTGTGATTTGGTCAAAAATTGAAGGACAAGATACAATTTGAAACTTTTCTTTGTTTCCCATTAAAAATGAATGGGCCAGTTTTTGGCAATTTGCCGGGAAACCGTACATTTTATCAAAAAAAATTTCTCGGTATTTTTTATGCCCCTCACCATCCCGGAATTTTTGACGCCCATCTTGTGTGTTTTCGTCAAAAATTGACGGACTAGTAACAGTTTGAAAGTTGTCTTTTTTTCCCATTAAAAATGAATGGGCAGGTTTTTGGCAAATTTCCGGGGAAATATTTTTTCCAAATTGTGTTAATAACCTTTATTCCCCTCCCCATCCTGGATTTTTTGATGCCCAAATTGTGTGATTTGGTGAAAATTTGTAGGACTAGATACATTTTGAAATTTTATTTTTCTCATTAAAAATGAATGGGCAAGTTTTTGTCAAATTTCTGGGGAACCGTAAATTTTTTTCCAAATTCTGTATACAATCTTTATGCCCCCCACCGTCCCGGAATTTTTGATGTCCAAATTATGTGATTTGGTCAAAAATTGTAGGACAAGTAGCGTTTTGAAAAAGTTGTAAAAAATCGGAAAATCGCCGTTTACGGGCGAACGAAAAAATTTTCGGGGTCGTTTGAAAAATTCCCATCGTCGCGCGAAAATTCCGGTCGTGTCGATACTTGAACGGTGCCGATCGGTGGTACGGTTCGGGCTGCGCGGCGCGCCGAAAAAACGCGGAGAAACCATTGCATAATAATAACTAGAAACTGCAATTTCGGGAGAAATTACACCTTGGTCTTTCCTCTGTGGAGATACAAATCTTAGCCCCACTCAGGTCTATCAATAGAATGGACCATAATGCCAGACAATGGCACTAAACAAAGTAAAAGCCATTCGAAAAGATTGGGAGAATTGGACGTCCATGGCCGTCAATGGCGGCACCCTTCATAAGCGTCAATGGAATTGGAGAAGTTTGGGGGACACGTCCTATTGATATCTGGTCATTTTTTGTTGATTTGGGGAAAAAAAAAAAAATCCCATTGAAAATGAATGGGAAAAATTTTGGACGTCCATGGACGTCAATGGTATCAACTTACATAAGCGTCAATGGAATCCAAGTACATTGGCATCAATAGAATGAACAAACATGAAGAAATGCCATTGGAAATGAATGGGAAGTTTGGACGTCCATGGACGTCAATGGCATCACCCTCCATAAGCGCCAATCCAATCGGGGACATTTGGGGGACACGTCCTATTGATATCTGGTCATTTTTTGTTGATTTGGGGAAAAAAAAAAAATTCCCATTGAAAATGAATGGGAAAAATTTTGGACGTCCATGGACGTCAATGGTATCAACTTACATAAGCGTCAATGGAATCCAAGTACATTGGCATCAATAGAATGAACAAACATGAAGAAATGCCATTGGAAATGAATGGGAAGTTTGGACGTCCATGAACGTCAATGGCATCACCCTCCATAAGCAGCAATGCAATCGGGGACATTTGGGGGACACGTCCTAATGATGTCTAGTCATTTTCTTTTGATTTGGGGAAAAAAAAAAAATTTCCCATTGAAAATGAATGGGAAAAATTTTGGACGTCCATGGACGTCAATGGTATCAACTTACATAAGCGTCAATGGAATCCAAGTACATTGGCATCAATAGAATGAACAAACATGAAGAAATGCCATTGGGATTTAATGGGAAGTTTGGACGTCCATGAACGTCAATGGCATCACCCTCCATAAGCGGCAATGCAATCGGGGACATTTGGGGGACACGTCCTAATGATATCTAGTCATTTTCTGTTGATTTGGGGAAAAAAAAAAAATTCCCATTGGAAATGAATGGGAAGTTTGGACGTCCATGAACGTCAATGGCATCACCCTCCATAAGCGTAAATGGAATTGGGGACGTTTGGGGTATACGTCCTATTAATATCTGGTCATTTTCTGTTGATTTGGGGAAATTTAGTTTTTTCCCCATTGAAAATGAATGGGAAAATTTTTGGACGTCCATGGACGTCAATGGCAGCACCCCCTATAAGCGTCAATGGAGTTCGGAACGTTTGGGGGAGACGTACTATTGATAACTGGTCATTTTCTGATGATTTGGGGAAATTTAGTTTTTTCCCCATTGAAAATGAATGGGAAAAATTTTGGACGTCCATGGACGTCAATGGCAGCACCCCCCATAAGCGTCAATGGAGTTGGGGACGTTTGGGGTACACGTCCTGTTAATATCTGGTCATTTTCTGTTGATTTGGGGAAATGTAGTTTTTTCCCCATTGAAAATGAATGGGAAAAATTTTGGACGTCCATGGCCGTCAATGGCATCGACATCCATATAGTCAAATGAATCCAAGTACATTGGCATCAATAGATTCGACATGCATGGCCGTCAATGGCATCAATGCAATGTAAAGTCCATTGGAAATACTATTGAAAGTGAATGGGAACTTTTCCCATTGGAAATGAATGGGATAGTTTTTGGCAAATATCCGGAGAACCGTAAATTTTTTCCAAATTCTGTATACAATCTTTATGCCCCCCACTGTCCCGGAATTTTTGATGTCCAAATTATGTGATTTGGTCAAAAATTGTAGGACAAGTAGCGTTTTGAAAAAGTTGTAAAAAATCGGAAAATCGCCGTTTACGGGCGAACGAAAAATTTTTCGGGGTCGTTTGAAAAATTCCCATCGTCGCGCAAAAATTCCGGTCGTGTCGATACTTGAACGGTGCCGATCGGTGGTATGGTTCGGGCTGCGCGGCGCGCCGAAAAAACGCGGAGAAACCATTGCATAATAATAATAATAACTAGAAACTGCAATTTCGGGAGAAATTACACACCTTGGTCTTTCCTCTGTGGAGATACAGATCTTAGCCCCACTCAGGTGTATCAATAGAATGGATGATAATGCCAGTCATTGGCAAAAAACAAAGTAAAAGCCGTTAGAAATGAATGGGAGAATTGGACGTCCATGGACGTCAATGGCGGCACCTTTCATAATTGTTAATGGAATCGGGGAAGTTTGGGGGACACGTCCTAATGATATCTAGTCATTTTCTGTTGATTTGGGGAAAAAAAAAAAAATTCCCATAGAAAATGAATGGGAAAATTTTTGGACGTCCATGGACGTCAATGGTATCAACTTACATAAGCGTCAATGGAATCCAAGTACATTGGCATCAATAAAATGAAAAAACATGAAGAAATGCCATTGGAAATGAATGGGAAGTTTGGACGTCCATGAACGTCAATGGCATCACCCTCCATAAGCGGCAATGCAATCGGGGACATTTGGGGGACACGTCCTAATGATATCTAGTCATTTTCTGTTGATTTGGGGGAAAAAAAAAAAATTCCCATAGAAAATGAATGGGAAAAATTTTGGACGTCCATGGACGTCAATGGTATCAACTTACATAAGCGTCAATGGAATCCAAGTACATTGGCATCAATAGAATGAACAAATATGAAGAAATGCCTTTGGAAATGATTGGGAAGTTTGGACGTCCATGGACGTCAATGGCATCACCCCCCATAAGCGGCAATGCAATCGGGGACATTTGGGGGACACGTCCTAATGATATCTAGTCATTTTCTGTTGATTTGGGGAAAAAAAAAAATTTCCCATTAAAAATGAATGGGTAAAATTTTGGACGTCCATGGACGTCAATGGCAGCACCCCCCATAAGCGTCAATGGAGTTGGGGACGTTTGGGGTATACGTCCTATTGATATCTGGTCATTTTCTGTTGATTTGGAGAAATGTAGTTTTTTCCCCATTGAAAATGAATGGGAAAAATTTTGGACGTCCATGGACGTCAATGGTATCAACTTACATAAGCGTCAATGGAATCCAAGTACATTGGCATCAATAGAATGAACAAACATGAAGAAATGCCATTGGAAATGAATGGGAAGTTTGGACGTCCATGAACGTCAATGGCATCACCCTCCATTAGCGGCAATCCAAGTACATTGGCATCAATAGAATGAACAAACATGAAGAAATGCCATTGGAAATGAATGGGAAGTTTGGACGTCCATGAACATCAATGGCATCACCCTCCATTAGCGGCAATGCAATTGGGGACATTTGGGGGACATGTCCTATTGACATCTGGTCATTTTGTTTTGATTTTGGGAAAAAAAAAAAATTCCTATTGAAAATGAATGGGAAAAATTTTGGACGTCCATGGACGTCAATGGCAGCAACCCACATAAGCGTCAATGGAGTTGGGGACGTTTGGGGTTTACGTCCTATTAATATCTGGTCATTTTCTGTTGATTTGGGGAAATTTAGTTTTTTCCCCATTGAAAATGAATGGGAAAATTTTTGGACGTTCATCGAAGTCAATGGCGGCACCCTTCATAAGCGTCAATGGAGTTGGGGACGTTTGGGGTTTACGTCCTATTGATATCTGGTCATTTTCTGTTGATTAGGGGAAATTGTATTTTGTCCCCATTGAAAATGAATGGGAAAAATTTTGGACGTCCATGGCCGTCAATGGCATCGACATCCATATAGTCAATAGAATCCAAGTACATTGGCATCAATAGATTTGACATGCATGGCCGTCAATGGCATCAATGCAATGTAAATTCCATTGAAATCCCATTGTAAGTGAATGGGAACTTTTCCCATTAGAAATGAATGGGAGAGTTTTTGGCAAATTTCCGGGGAACCGTAAAGTTTTGCCAAATTCTGTATACAACTTTTATGCCCCTCACCGTCCCGGAATTTTTGATACCCAAATTATGTGATTTGGTCAAAAATTGTAGGACTAGATACATTTTTAAACTTTTTTTTTTTTCCGGAAAATTGCCGTTTACGGGCGAACGGAAAATTTTTCGGGGGATTTTGAAAAAGTCCCCGCGTCGCGCGAAAAATCCGGTCGTGTCAATACTTGAATGGTGCCGATCGGTGGTACGGTTCGGGCTGCGCGGCGCGCCGAAAAAACGCAGAGAATAAGATGATGATATAATAAATAATAATAATAATAACTAGAAACTGCAATTTCGGGAGAAATTACACACCTTGGTCTTTCCTCTGTGGAGATACAGATCTTAGCCCCACTCAGGTCTATCAATAGAATGGATCATAATGCCAGTCATTGGCAAAAAACAAAGTAAAAGCCGTTAGAAATGAATGGGAGAATTGGACGTCCATGGACGTCAATGGCGGCACCTTTCATAATTGTTAATGGAATCGGGGAAGTTTGGGGGACACGTCCTAATGATATCTAGTCATTTTCTGTTGATTTGGGAAAAAAAAAAAAAATTCCCATAGAAAATGAATGGGAAAAATTTTGGACGTCCATGGACGTCAATGGTATCAACTTACATAAGCGTCAATGGAATCCAAGTACATTGGCATCAATAAAATGAACAAACATGAAGAAATGCCATTGGAAATGAATGGGAAGTTTGGACGTCCATGAACGTCAATGGCATCACCCTCCATAAGCGGCAATGCAATCGGGGACATTTGGGGGACACGTCCTAATGATATCTAGTCATTTTCTGTTGATTTGGGAAAAAAAAAAAATTCCCGTTGAAAATGAATGGGAAAAATTTTGGACGTCCATGGCCGTCAATAGTATCAACTTACATAAGTGTCAATGGAATCCAAGTACATTGGCATCAATAGAATGAACAAACATGAAGAAATGACATTGGAAATGAATGGTAAGTTTGGACGTCCATGGACGTCAATGGCATCATCCTCCATAAGCGGCAATGCGATCGGGGACATTTGGGGGACACGTCCTAATGATATCTAGTCATTTTCTGTTGATTTGGGGGGGAAAAAAAATTTCCCATTGAAAATGAATGGGAAAAATTTTGGACGTCCATGGACGTCAATGGTATCAACTTACATAAGCGTCAATGGAATCCAAGTACATTGGCATCAATAGAATGAACAAACATGGAGAAACGCCATTGGAAATTAATGGGAAGTTTGGACGTCCGTGGACGTCAATGGCATCACCCTCCATAAGCAGCAATGCAATCGGGGACATATGGGGGACACGTCCTATTGATATCTAGTCATTTTCTGTTGATTTGGGGAAAAAAAAAAATTCCCATTGAAAATGAATGGGAAAAATTTTGGACGTCCATGGACGTCAATGGCAGCACCCCCCATAAGCGTCAATAGAGTTGGGGACGTTTGGGGTATACGTCCTATTGATATCTGGTCATTTTCTGTTGATTTGGAGAAATTTATTTTTTTCCCCATTGAAAATGAATGAGAAAAATTTTGGACGTCCATGGAAGTCAATGGCGGCACCCTTCATAAGCGTCAATGGAATTGGGGAAGTTTGGGGGACACGTCCTATTGATATCTGGTCATTTTCTGTTGATTTGGGGAAATTTTGTTTTTTCCCCATTGAAAATGAATGGGAAAAATTTTGGACGTCCATGGCCGTCAATGGAATCGACATCCATATAGTCAATTGAATCCAAGTACATTGGCATCAGTAGATTCGACATGCATGGCCGACAATGGCATCAATGCAATGTAAATTCCATTGGAAATCCCATTGGAAGTGAATGGGAACTTTTCCCATTCGAAATGAATGGGATAGTTTTTGGCAAATTTCCGAGGAAGCGTAATTTTTTTCCAAATTCTGTATACAACTTTTATGCCCCTCACCGTCCCGGAATTTTTGATGCCCAAATTATGTGATTTGGTCAAAAATTGTAGGACTAGATACATTTTAAAACTTTTTTTTTTTTCCGGAAAATTGCCGTTTACGGGCGAACGGAAAATTTTTCGGGGGATTTTGAAAAATTCCCATCGTCGCGCAAAAAATCCGGTCGTGTCAATACTTGAACGGTGCCGATCGGTGCTATGGTTTGGGCTGCGCGGCGCGCCGAAAAAACGCGGAGAATAAGATGATGATATAATAAATAATAATAATAATAATAAGGCGAATAAAGTTGCAGAACAGCACTACCTGGACTTTCCATAGGAAAGACCCAGGTAATAAATAATAATAAGGCGAATAAAGTTGCAGAATAACAATACCTTGTTCTTTCCATAGGAAAGACCAAGGTAATAATAAAAAGTACAATAAAGTTGTACAACAACATAACCTTGTTCTTTCCCTTGGAAAGACCAAGGTAATAATAAGGCGAATAAAGTTGCAGAATAACAATACCTTGCTCTTTCCATAGGAAAGACCAAGGTAATAAATAATAATAATAACTAGAAACTGCAATTTCGGGAGAAATTACACCTTGGTCTTTCCTCTGTGGAGATACAAATCTTAGCCCCACTCAGGTCTATCAATAGAATGGACCATTATGCCAGTCAATGGCACTAAACAAAGTAAAAGCCATTAGAAATCAATGGGAGAATTGGACGTCCATGGACGTCAATGGCATCACCCTCCATAAGCCTAAATGGAATTGGGGACGTTTGGGGGAAACGTCCTATTGATATCTAGTCATTTTCTGTTGATTTGGGGGAAAAAAAAAATTCCCATTGAAAATGAATGGGAAAATTTTTGCACGTCCATGGACGTCAATGGTATCAACTTACATAAGCGTCAATGGATACCAAGTACATTGGCATCAATAGAATGAACAAACATGAAGAAATGCCATTGGAAATGAATGGGAAGTTTGGACGTCCGTGGACGTCAATGGCATCACCCTCCATAAGAGGCAATGCAATCGGGGACATTTGGGGGACACGTCCTATTGATATCTAGTCATTTTTTGTTGAATTGGGGAAAAAAAAAAAATTCCCATTGAAAATGAATGGGAAAAATTTTTGACGTCCATGGACGTCAATGGTATCAACTTACATAAGCGTCAATGGAATCCAAGTACATTGGCATCAATAGAATGAACAAACATGAAGAAATGCCATTGGAAATGAATGGGAAGTTTGGACGTCCGTGGACGTCAATGGCATCACCCTCCATAAGAGGCAATGCAATCGGGGACATTTGGGGGACACGTCCTAATGATATCTAGTCATTTTCTGTTGATTTGGGGAAAAAAAAAAATTCCCATTGAAAATGAATGGGAAAATTTTTGGACGTCCATGGACGTCAATGGTATCAACTTACATAAGCGTCAATGGAATCCAAGTACATTGGCATCAATAGAATGAACAAACATGAAGAAATGCCATTGGAAATGAATGGGAAGTTTGGACGTCCATGAACGTCAATGGCATCACCCTCCATAAGCAGCAATGCAATCGGGGACATTTGGGGGACACGTCCTAATGATGTCTAGTCATTTTCTGTTGATTTGGGGAAAAAAAAAAATTTCCCATTGAAAATGAATGGGAAAAATTTTGGACGTCCATGGACATCAATGGTATCAACTTACATAAGCGTCAATGGAATCCAAGTACATTGGCATCAATAGAATGAACAAACATGAAGAAATGCCATTGGGATTTAATGGGAAGTTTGGACGTCCATGAACGTCAATGGCATCACCCTCCATAAGCGGCAATGCAATCGGGGACATTTGGGGGACACGTCCTAATGATATCTAGTCATTTTCTGTTGATTTGGGGAAGAAAAAAAAAATTCCCATTGAAAATGAATGGGAAAATTTTTGGACGTCCATGGACGTCAATGGCAGCACCCCCCATAAGCGTCAATGGAGTTGGGGACGTTTGGGGTATATGTCCTATTAATATCTGGTCATTTTCTGTTGATTTGGGGAAATTTAGTTTTTTCCCCATTGAAAATGAATGGGAAAATTTTTGGACGTCCATGGACGTCAATGGCAGCACCCCCTATAAGCGTCAATGGAGTTCGGAACGTTTGGGGGAGACGTACTATTGATAACTGGTCATTTTCTGATGATTTGGGGAAATTTAGATTTTTCCCCATTGAAAATGAATGGGAAAAATTTTGGACGTCCATGGACGTCAATGGCAGCACCCCCCATAAGCGTCAATGGAGTTGGGGACGTTTGGGGTATACGTCCTATTAATATCTGGTCATTTTCTGTTGATTTGGGGAAATTTAGTTTTTTCCCCATTGAAAATGAATGGGAAAAATTTTGGACGTCCATGGCCGTCAATGGCATCGACATCCATATAGTCAAATGAATCCAAGTACATTGGCATCAATAGATTCGACATGCATGGCCGTCAATGGCATCAATGCAATGTAAAGTCCATTGGAAATACTATTGAAAGTGAATGGGAACTTTTCCCATTGGAAATGAATGGGATAGTTTTTGGCAAATATCCGGAGAACCGTAAATCTTTTCCAAATTCTGTATACAATCTTTATGCCCCCCACCGTCCCGGAATTTTTGATGTCCAAATTATGTGATTTGGTCAAAAATTGTAGGACAAGTAGCGTTTTGAAAAAGTTGTAAAAAATCGGAAAATCGCCGTTTACGGGCGAACGAAAAATTTTTCGGGGTCGTTTGAAAAATTCCCATCGTCGCGCGAAAATTCCGGTCGTGTCGATACTTGAACGGTGCCGATCGGTGGTACGGTTCGGGCTGCGCGGCGCGCCGAAAAAACGCGGAGAAACCATTGCATAATAATAATAATAAAGTTGTAGAATAACATAACCTTGTTCTTTCTTTCAGAAAGACCAAGGTAATAATAATAAGGCGAATAAAGTTGCAGAATAACAATACCTTGCTCTTTCCATAGGAAAGACCAAGGTAATAATAATAATAAAGTTGTAGAATAACATAACCTTGTTCTTTCCTTTGGAAAGACCAAGGTAATAATAATAATAAGACGAATAAAGTTGCAGAACAGCACTACCTGGACTTTCCATAGGAAAGACCCAGGTAATAATAATAAAAAGTACAATAAAGTTGTACAACAACATAACCTTGTTCTTTCCCTTGGAAAGACCAAGGTAATAAAAAGTACAATAAAGTTGTACAACAACATAACCTTGTTCTTTCCCTTGGAAAGACCAAGGTAATAAGGAAGAAAAAGTGCGATAAAGTTGTAGAATATCATTACCTTGTTCTTTCCTTTGGAAAGACCAAGGTAATAAAGAATAATAATAAAGAAGTACAATAAAGTTGTACAACAACATAACCTTGTTCTTTCCCTTGGAAAGACCAAGGTAATAAAGTTGTAGCATAACAATACCTTGTTCTTTCCTTCGGAAAGACCAAGGTAATAATAATAAAGTTGCACAATAACAATACCTTGTTCTTTCCCTTGGAAAGACCAAGGTAATAATAATAAAGTTGTACAACAACATAACCTTGTTCTTTCCTTCAGAAAGACCAAGGTAATAAAGAATAATAATAAAGAAGTACAATAAAGTTGTACAACAACATAACCTTGTTCTTTCCCTTGGAAAGACCAAGGTAATAAACCGATTTTTTTTCATTGACACGGCCACGTTGTGTTGAAGAAACGTATGCGGCGACCCGTTGCCGACCATTACGGTACGTGACGTCACCGTTTTGTTTTGGTAATACTTCACTCTAATCGGCCGAATGATTTCGTCTGTGTTAAATTCTGCTTTTTTCACTCTTCATAAAGCACAGAATTTAGTTTCTTGAACTCATTTGAGTCGACGTTTATTGCAGCTCCGCAATTCGGACCTTAACAAATGTAAGGACACACACTTCCTGTGTCCGTCAACTATATCGGTCCCTCGGGAAACTCAAACCCAAATAACAATAGTTCCTTTTGATACTGTCGTGTTGACAGCTATGAGCTCTCACGGATTTCCGACTTACGTTCTCACTTTCATTTTACCGTATCAATCCATGGAAGAAACATTTATTCATCATGAGGAAACGAGCAAGTTATACAGCAGCCTTTAAAAGAAAAGTCACATCTGTTTTGTTTTCTCCTAGATTCTGGTAAGTTGGAGAAGTTGTCAAATCATATTATTACTGTAAATATTGTCAGTTTACGGTAATGTTTTGAACTACCAATGTGCTATGCTTGTGCTGTGTTTCACCAGTCAGTAAAATGACATCTCTGTATCTGTACACAAGCTCTGTTTTCTTCTAAAATTAGGGTGCGCGTTATAAATGGGTACAATAATTTTCCCGAGATTTTACAAGTCAATTTGGGGTGCGCATTATACACGGGTGCGCCTTATATTCGGGAAATTACGGTATATACACATATATACACATACACAGTATTGGCCAAAAGTGGAGACACCTCAAAGGTGCATACTTTGAAGAATGTAGAACACAAAACCTGTTTTCAGTTATTTCACTTTTTTTGCCATTCCACATGTTCGTTCATAGTTTTGATGTCTTCAGTGAGAATTTACAATAGCAGTGAAAATATATAAAACGCAAAAATTATGAAGTGTGTCCAAACTTTTGACTTTCGTTTCAGTCTTCAACATGCTTCTCCCCCCAGTCCCACAAATGTAAAACTCCGCCTATGATTGCAAACTAACTATAACATGTACATAAATACACATATTATAAAGGCTGGTTGCAAACTGTAGAAGTGCTGGCTGTCTCGTTACCTGTCGGCTTTGTTTCGAGTTTTTTTCGCGACGCGTTGTGAGAGACGAGACGAGACGAGGCAGCGAAAACAGAATGATATAGCCAGTTACTCACTTCTGAATCTACGACGAGCGACCAATTAGGGGCCTGTGTGCAAGAAGGGGCTGGACCAAATAATGACACTTCCCGTTCAATTATACTGCTAAGCGGTCTTTGGTGATTCGTTTGGTAACGTCAATTCCTGTTCACTAACCGAACGATTCATTTGGGCGGGTGGGGGAATGAGGGTGGCAAACGATTCGTTGAACGATTTGTTTGAACAAATCTTTTTACTGAATGAACCGGAATGGATTCGTTTACTCAAGTGAACGATATCGCTTCACTATGTGACAGACGGCGCGCACGCAGCATGTTAATACATGTGACCCGTTTTTTTTCCGATGAGAAAACGTGAGATGTGATGTCACTCCTAAACTTAAGAGCAGTATTTTCTATTCAAATGCTCTTCGTACGTGACTACAGTATTCTTCATTCTACATACAGTATGAGGCAACAACAAAATAGTACCGCACAGGCACTGAGGAAACTAACTTTAATCAGATTACTGGCTTGGAAAAATGAACGCGTTAGATTGCTCGTTACTGAAAAAAACTAATCAGATTACAGTAACGCGTAGTAACGCCTTACTGACAACACTGGCTATCATAGCAGTTTCATGGCGCAATATACCCCAGACTATTTTTAATTCATCCGTTTTACCCTGGAGAACCCCGTTTACGGTAGGGTGACCAAACATCCTCTTTTGCCCGGACCTGTCCTACTTTCACGTAGTATCCTTGTCGTCCGGGCAGGTTTTATAAATTCATAAAAATGTCCGGTTTTTATGATTTTTCACGGGACCAATTTGAAGAGAATCCCTCCTGCCGCTGGGTGGCAGCGCCTGCCTGCGATGGCATGTCTCCTAGTAGTAGGGAGGGAAGGAGCAATTCTTGTTTTTGTTGGCAGTTTACCCCTATCATGAGGCATTACCGCCATCTACTGGGTTGACGATTTGGCCACAACGCCTGCCCAGTTAAGTTTTTTTTACGATAAATACGTATATAATGGCAACTGTTGACTTCTGTCGGAGCTTTGACTCTAAAATCCCATTTGGTGTCGCATCCTTGCGCTGCCGATGATGATAAACTTTTATAGCAAAGTTTGATTTTTGCCTCAGCTAGCTATCAGTAAGCTAAACCACGCTTTATGGCATTATGGGAAACGTAGTTTTGAACTGCTACATTTGGAAACATGCTGGTTGAATAGTTTGTCAGTTTATTTCGGTTATTGTTTGTGTGCAATCTAGAACATTGAATGAGAATATCAATTGAATGTGAATAACAATTTGTCAAGGACAATTGTCGTGATAATAATTTATAAAAATGTTTAGTTGGCACCTAGCCTACTTAGTCATTAATTATTATTTTTTTCAATCTGCATTTTTCCATCCAGAGTGAGGGGGCACACTTTAAATAGATTAAAGTGATATAGGCATCTTTGAGCGAACTTCAAGTAAAATTCAAGTATCTTGAGGCCGGGCTGAGTGTCCTCTTTTTTGGAACTCAAAATATGGTCACCCTAGTTTACGGGCACATCACAACCACTTTTGTTTCAATCCAGCCATAAAAAGAAGGTAAGTAATATATATATTATATACATTATTAGAATTATCTATAATTATTTAGCTTAGAATCATTAATTGATGTCTAATATTTATTTTTAAAAAGAAAAACGATTTAAAAAAGTTATTCAATCGCGTAATTTTAACTTTTAAAGAAATTATGTCACAATGAAAAAATTGTGTCTATAAATAACTATCGCTCAATTGTGTTTTTTTGTTACTGTCGCATTTTTTGCGATATTTTAGATAATAAGTAATCGATCCAAACAAAGAAGATTCAATAAAAAAACTTTTAAAAAGGTAAAAATTTGAAAAAGAAAATCTCGACCATTAAATTTTGCCAATGACTTCCACGTCACGCCACTTGAAAAATGTAAATATTTTGGTATTGGAATGTAACCCCTAAAGTTCCCCTGGAAATGCATTTAAAAAAATTTTTTTTTTTTTCACAGATTATTAACACATTTTAGCTCTCTAATGTAATGTAATGTAATGTAATGTAATGTAATATAATGTCTGAAATCTACTTACCTATTGGTACTGTAATCCATTCCGCCCACTTGCTTGCTGGCTTGCAGTAAGTCAAGGATCCCTGTCGCACTCCCACTTTTTCTTTTCTTTCTTTTCATGTTTAAATTGCGACTTTTACCATCAGGCTTGGCGTCTGTGTCTATATGTAGAGTTTCTTCATCTGAAGAATCAGCACTCTGATTCTAGAAAAAAGAAACCCAATACCAAGTAAATAGACATTTTAAAAAAAGTACAATATATAAATACAATTGCTGCAGATCACCCTGCAAAGTGAAATTTGACAAACAAAACTCAACTGTAAAATGGAAGAGTGATTACAGTAATCTATACTGTATTTTCCAGATTATCAGTAACACTTTTTATAGTTTTCATTGATTGGCTGGACCGGCAATTCAAGTGACTGATGGGTTATTCCAGAGTTGGAGTAAATGTTGAATTCAAATTCTTAAAAAAATAAGCCTTCACTTTTCTGTTTTTCTGCTACTTATTCATTATTGATAGGTAATGAATTGTCAAAGGCTCATCTTAAAATGAATGGTAAAAAAATGTTCAATCAAAGTTGAGTTTTATAAAAATATGTGTAACAGAGGAGAGGACATCATTTGCTCTCTTAGAAAACTAATGACGTAAGCTTCAGCGTATCATGTGATTGCAAGCATGTTGTAGGACACGTTGCAAGACAAATATCAAATGTCATAAAAATAAAAATGTCACGTGCATATATTGCAGAAAGTTGATGTTTCATTTTCTGTACACATAATATCAACTTTCATTGCCATGCGGATTACACTCGACTCGACATTTCCTCGACAACTCACCACCCTCCCTCCCACCTTCCTCTCTTATCCCCTGTTTAGAAAACATCAACTCATGGCTCTTCACAAACTTCCTACTACTCAACAGTTCAAAATCAGAAGTCCTTGTACTAGGCACCCACACTATCCTCAAAAATTACATTTATTTCTCCATTGCCATCAAAGATGTATCCATCTCCCCCTCAACTCAGGTTAAGAGTCTGGGTGTCATCCTCGACAGCATGCTTTCCTTCTGCTCCCATATCAATTCAATTCAATTCAATTTTATTTGTATAGCCCTCAATTACAACAGATGTCTCAAAGGACTTTACAGAGGCAATATGATACACAATTAGAAATGAAGCAACAAAGATGTTCAAGTCCTGGGTATCCCCTATACTTAGACCCTCCATGCCGGCAAGGAAAAACTCCATAAACTCCAGAGTCAATTGGGAGAAAAATGAGAAACCTCGGGGAGTACCACAGTCAGGAGAGATCCACTCCCAGGACGGATAGACAGGAACCCCAGAACTGCTAATAGGAATTAGCAGGCGAAATTACAGTCTGTAAAAATGCAGTGGAGTAAAGGAGCAAGAAGAGGTCCATCTAGCCAGATGAGACGGGGGTAGCAGCGAGGACGTCTATCCAGCCAGGGGTCCGGACAGTCAGGAGGCTGCAGCTGAAAAATAGCCCCTTTTATGTCTCTAAATCAGCCCACTTCCATCTTTGCAATATTTCTCGTCTCCGTTCATCTCTCAGTCCTCAGACTGCCGCCACTCTTGTTTGCAGCCTAGTCACCTCCCGGATCAAGTAATGCAACTCACTGCTCTTTGGTCTCCTTCATAAATACCTCCAGAAACTGTAGCTCCTCCAAACCTCTGCAGCATGCCTAATCACAGGAACCACACCACAACACCCCCATCCTACGTCAACTTCATTGGCTCCCAAACAAAGAATTAATTACAAAATACTCCTCATCGCTTTCAAAGTGATTAACGGCCTGGCTTCCGTCAACACAGTAAAAAAGGTGCGTCTGTTTAAAATCTTTGAAGTTTTGGGAACATATTACTACGGGAATGAGAGACTTCCAGCCACGGTCTCGGATTGAGGAAGGCGGATGTGACCTTAACGGGAGACATCATGTTCACTATACAACCACAGTATGCAAATGGACAGTCGATTTAGCTGATTTTGCAGATTAATTCGTTTAATGTCCTGCAGGCTTTTGTTGCTACACCAGGAAAAGTGGTGTGAGGCGCTTTGGATTTCCAAAAGATCCTGTTCACTGCGAAGAATGGGCAAAACAAGTCCGACAATCAAGGGACCATTCGACGGATAAGCTACGTGTTTTATGTTACGTCAAATACTGGGATCATGGCACGCGTAAGGATAACATAAGGAGGTGGCTTGCATTTTGTGGGTGACAATGCTCCCTGTCCACCAAGAAGGTGGGAGTGGCCACCTCCCTCGGCCGACGACCGGCGGCTTGTCGCACACCATGGTCGCTGGCCGATGAAGAAGGGAGTGGCTGTGCTTGTGCCCCCCGCTCCCGTCTCAGGTTCTCCATTGTGTTGAGAATTCCACCCCCCCTCCGCCCAATTCACGTGCCCGCCGAGAGAGCGCTATCCTCGGCTTGGGCCCGGGGAGCCCCCCGCTCTCGTCTCAGGTTCTCAATTGTGTCGAGACTTTCACCCCCCTCGGCCCTCTTCGAGTGCCCGACTAGAGGAGCCCCCTGCTCTCGTCTGAGGTTTGCGATTGTGTCGAGACTTCCAGCCCCTCGGCCTAACTCGCATGCCCGCCAAGAGCGCGCGATCCTTGGCTTGGGCCCGGGGAGCCCCCCGCTCTCGTCTCAGGTTCTCAATTGTGTCAAGACTTCCACCCTCCTCGGCCCTCTTCGAGTGCCCGACTAGAGGACGCTATCCTCGGCTTGGGCCCGGGGAGCCCCCCGCTCTCGTCTCAGGTTCTCAATTGTGTCGAGACTTTCACCCCCCTCGGCCCTCTTCGAGTGCCCGACTAGAGGACGCTATCCTCGGCTTGGGCCCGGGGAGCCCCCCGCTCTCGTCTCCAGTTCTCGATTGTGTCAAGACTTCCAACCCCCCTCAGCCCTCTTCGCGTGCATACCGAGAGAGCGCTATCCTCAGTTTAGGCTTGGGCAGCCATGTGCGCTGACGTCGGGCGGTCCACTGAGAATACATCATTTTCGGCGATCATTCCCCTGCTGTGTCCCCTGCCACGAGTACTCCTGCCAGGGCCACAGCAAGGGAACAACGAGCCCAAACTTGCTCGCCGCTGGGGCTGGTCGATCGGTGAAAGCAATCACCCTTGCCGCCGTATGTGAGTCGGGGTAGTTTTGTGTGATTTTTCGTTTTTGAAAGGCGAGTAAGAGCCTTGGAAGAGCCATTCGGTTTGGGTTAGCATGTAGCCAAGCTCTTAGTCTCCGAGTCCCCGCAGGGAAATGACAAGAGCCGAACTAACTCCGCGGGCATGAATACCGAAGTCGGCAGTTTTGACCATTATGCAGTAATTTAGCCCTGTCTTACTGAATTAATATATTCCATTTAGTAAAAGACTTATTTGTCATGACCATACAATTTATTTAGCAATTGGGGAAAATATTTAAAAGAATATACTGTATAAAAATTGGAGTAGAGATACGAACAATGATGACATTTTGCAGTCTGCTCTCTGTTGCCTTTTTCTCGTTCTGAGTCTTCCTCCTCCTCCAAATACGACTCAAACATACACCCACCGGCCACTTTATTAGGTACACCATGCTAGTAACGGGTTGGACCCCCTTTTGCTTTCAGAACTGCCTCAATTTTTCGTGGCATAGATTCAACAAGGTGCTGGAAGCATTCCTCAGAGAGTTTGGTCCATATTGACATGATGGCATCACAGAGTTGGTGCAGATTTGTCTGCTGGACATCCATGATGCGAATCTCCCGTTCCACCACATCCCATAGATACTCTATTGGATTGAGATCTGGTGACTGTGGAGGCCATTTGAGTACAGTGAACTCATTGTCATGTTCAAGAAACCAGTCTGAGATGATTCCAGCCTAATGACATGGCACATTATCCTGCTGAAAGTAGCCATCAGAAATTGGGTACATTGTGATCATAAAGGGATGGACATGGTCAGCAACAATACTCAGGATGGCGAGATAGTGTAAAGCGCTTTGAGCACCTTGAAAGGTGGAAAAGCGCTATATAAGTATAACACCAAAACACCAAAGGTAGGCTGTGGCATTCCAAACGATACTCAATTGGTACCAAGGGGCCCAAAGAGTGCCAAGAAAATATTCCCCACATCATTACACCACCACCACCAGCCTGAACCGTTGATACAAGGCAGGATGGATCCATGCTTTCATGTTGTTGACGCCAAATTCTGACCCTACCATCCGAATTTTGCAGCAGAAATCGAGACTCATCAGACCAGGCAACATTTTCCCAATCTTCTATTGTCCAATTTCGATGAGCTTGTGCAAATTGTAGCCTCAGTTTTCTGTTCTTAGCTGATAGGAGCGGCACCTGGCGTGGTCTTCTGCTGCTGTAGCCCATCTGCCTCAAAGTTCGACGTACTGTGCGTTCAGAGATGCTCTTCTGCCTACCTTGGTTGTAACGGGTGGTTATTTGAGTCACTGTTGCCTTTCTATCAGCTCGAACCAGTCTGGCCATTCTCCTCTGACCTCTGGCATCAACAAGGCATTTCCGCCCACAGAACTGCCGCTCACTGGATATTTTTTCTTTTTCGGACCATTCTCTGTAAACCTTAGAGATGGTTGTGCGTGAAAATCCCAGGAGATCAGCAGTTTCTGAAATACTCAGACCAGCCCTTCTGGCACCAACAACCATGCCACGTTCAAAGTCACTCAAATCACCTTTCTTCCCCATACTGATACTCGGTTTGAACTGCAGGAGATTGCCTTAAACCATGTCTACATGCCTAAATGCACTGAGTTGCTGCCATGTGATTGGCTGATTAGAAATTAAGTGTTAACAAGCAGTTGGACAGATTTACCTTATATAGTTGCCGGTGAGTGTATATGGCTGTATGCCACAGGCTTCCTTTAGATCGACAATATCACTTGAAAGATCTCCACTTGAACCAGAATCGCTGAAAAACGCTTCTTCCTCCTTTGAGCTAAATCTGCTGAAATCAGTCTTTTGCTGACGTCATCGCTCAGATGGAGGCCCCAGAGCTATATAATGATAGGAGTAGCTAAACTGGAGATTAAAAACTCATGTCTCGTCATCTGCTCTTTGCCAAATTGTTGCATATAACTATTTGAATCGTCTGAAAATATGATTTTAATGCCAATAGTAATGCTAAGATTTTTTTTTATGCTGTCACGTGCTCTTTAAATTTTCTCCAATTCTGGAATGACCCTAAACCCATAAAGTTTAAATCGTACAATCTTAAAACCTAACCTCCCTTCGTAACAAGCTTGAGATTTTCCCATTTGACGTTACATTAAGTACAGTAGATGTTATGCTGTTAGGAATCCATGTTGGTCAAGCGCCCACACTTTTTATAAATGAACTACAAGCAGACAAAGCACATGCGAAAAGCAAATTATGTCAACACTGTCAGGGACAACTTCCATCCCATCTTTTTACGCTCACACAAGGCAGGGGCAGCAGCTTCAGCAAAGAAGCCTAGACTCCCCTCTATCCAGCCAGTTTTTCCAGCTTTTCTAGTGTGATCCCGAGACGTTGCCAGGCTAAACTGGAGACATAGTCTGGGCCAGAATGTCCCAGTGGGACGTGCCCGAACACCTCACCAGGTAAGCTTCCAGGAGGCATCCTAGTCAGATGCCCTTGCCACCTCATCTGGCTCCTCTCGATCTGGAGGAGTAACGATTTTACTTTGAGCCCCTTATCATCTTTTAGAGAGAGCCTCGACACCCTGCAGCGGAGACTCATTTCAGGTGTTCGTATCCTCAAATTGAAATAAATTAGGGCTGTCAAATGATTGAAATTTTTAATCAAGTTAATCATAGCTTAAAAATCAATTAATCGTAATTAATCGCAATTCAAACCATCTCTAAAATATGCCATATTTTTCTGTAAATTATTGTTGGAATAGAAAGATAAGACAAGGCGGATATATACATTCAACATACTGTACATAAGTACTGTATTTGTTTATTATAACAATAAATCCACAAGATGGCATTAACATTATTAACATTATTTCTGTGAAAGGGATCCACAGATAGAAAGACTTTGGAGTGTTCAATCAGCTTAAAATGCATGTTTTTGGGATGTGGGAGGAAGCTGGAGTATCTGGAGAGAACCCATGCTGGCACGAGAACATATGAACTCCACACAGGGAGGCCAGAGCCGGGACTGAAACAACAATCTCAGAACTGTGAGGCAGACGTGCTAGCCACTCTACCACCGTGCCGCCCATAGCGATTATAAAAATCATACAGTGCTACTTCTTCATACGAATTTGATTTGTTCCAGGACCTGGTTTGTAAGTCGAAATGGTCCTATGTCAAGCGGGATTTTCCCGTAAGAATACATTATAATTCGATTAATTTGTTGCACAGCCCAAAAAACCTACACTAAATCCTTCATAAATACTGCAGGTACAATTACAGATAGCAATTACACATAGCAAAACAAATTATAAAAAAACAAATCGGAATAATAATGATAATATAGTAATAATAATTATAACAAATCGGGTTCTAATGTGGCAGTTATGTTTTGTTCCCAAAAAGCATGTGTGACGGGTTAGTTTTTACTCTTTTTTCATGTTAGGTTGTTGTTGTCGTCGGCTACGGTGAAAAGTAGCCGTGTTGTGTTGCACAAGATCATAGGCATAAATCATTAAAAACCTGATGAAGCTGGCGACTCCCTTGTCGATGTTATAATAATAATAATAATAATGTCACCTTAACTCATAAAGACTGGCAAACGAATGTTGGAGGAGGACCATTAGGATCGTAGACGTACAGTGAGGAGCAGAAGTATTTGCACCCCTTGTGATTTTGCAAGGCACCTACTTAGAAAATAGATCGAGGTCTGAAATTTCAATCATAGATGCATTTCCACTTACAGAGACAAAATCTATTAAAAAAAATCCGGAACTTCAACTCACATTGTATGAGTTTTCAATAATTTATTTGAAATTTACCGGGGTTCATAACTATTTGTACCCCTGAGAAAATCAGTGCTAATATTTAGTGCAGAAGCCTTTGTTTGCAACTACACAGGTCAGATGCTTTCTGTAGCTCTTCACCAGGTTTTCACATACTGTATGTAAAAAGGAATTTTGGTCTCTTCCTCCACACAAATCTTCTCTAGATCTGTCAGGTTTCGGGGCTGTCGTTGAGAAACACAAAGTTTCAGCTCCATCCAAAGATTTTCTATCAATTGAGGTCTAGAGACTGGTTAGGCCACTGTAGAACCTTGACATGCTTTTTACGCAGCCACTCCTTGGTCAGCTTGGATGTGTGCTTCGGATCATTGTCATGTTGGACAGCCACGACTCATCTTCAAGTCTCAGAGAGAAGGAGGTCGTGGCTTAAAATCTGATGATATATTTCACCATTCTTTGCTTTATACAGTACAGTCGTCCTGTCCTATTTGCCAAAAAGAAGCTCCAAAGCATGAAGATTCTACCCCCATACTTAACAGTGATCCCCACTGTGTTCTTGGGATTGTACTCATCCTTCTTTTATCTCCACACAAGACGAGTAAAATTTGCACCAAAAAGTTCTACTTAGATCCCATCTGACCACATCACATGAACCCCTGGGGGTTAGCCAGCGCAGCCTATCCATCCTCCAAAAGCCCAGCAAAGGGGCCGCCGTCATCCCCGCAGGATCCATTGTGGTCCCCTGGGGCGCCCTCCCCATCAAGGGATAGGATAAGGTGACTCGCCACCAACCACTCGCCCATCCGGCCCACGAGCCACCGCCGCTGACCTCCAACCGGCACGGTACACCAACCCTACCCGGAGTAGGCGATAAACAGCCAACCCAGCCAGAGTCCCCCGCCGCGGGGCAAGGAGGATACCCAGACAGAAAAGAGAGGGGGAGGCGGAAGCAGGAGAACACCAAGAAGCTGGTATGGGGCAACGCGACATCGGAGCTCCCCCGCAGCTGGCAGCCCAGGCAGAGAGGAGGCCCAAAAAATGTGGGACCCACCTACCACCCTATTACTGTGGCTGCCAGGTCCCCGACTGGAAGCCATTACCCAGCACCGTTATAGGATTGTGTGGGGAGGGTAATGCAGTGTATGCATTAAAATAGGAGAGACCGGCTTAAGGCAGTGGGATCGCCGCATGGAAGTTCTACTCAGCCGCCCCTCCTCCCCCTCGTGGAGAATGATGTATGCGGTGCGTTAAAAGAGGTGCGGGAATGGCGGGGCCTTCCGTGAGGAGGCAACCGTAAGGCCCCCGCCCCCAACAGTTCCCATCCATCCCACAACCTCGGGGTGTGATGCATTCAAATCAAGGGGGAGCCGGCCCGGGACTGTACAGCCCTGTTCCGACTCTCTCCGAAGGCATGAATGAGTATGTAGGTGCCAGAGTGAAAGATATTTACTGTGCAAGGTGAAAAGTGCGTGAATTAAGAGGCTGTTCCTGCTAGCCTTAGCCCCATCCGCAAGCACCTCCAGCCGCAGGGCGAGAGTAGCACCAGGGCCCCGACCAACACACGCCCAAGACCACTCCCAGCGCCACTGCTTTTGTTGTTATGGCATTCCTTGGCAGTCAAGAGAGAATCCTTTTGCAGATGACGTGCCAAATTTTACGTCGGATGTCGAAAGGATCATATGACGATGCATTCGAATGTTGAGGTACCACTCTATTTTCGTAATATATATTTTTGACTACCCTTCAGATGGAGTTTATTAAGCTACACAAAGTAGCTACGGAAATCTGGACAATCGTATATTGTCTCCAGAGTCGAGAAAAGGAGCCCTAAACAGAGAAGGAATAACATGCTATTTTGAAGGTGAGATGGATGACATCTTGATTACTGCAGCCACTGCAAGGAAATAACCGAAGTCAGCAGCTAACATGGAACTGGCAGAGTCACTACAGCTAAGGAATAGGTGTTCACCCACATTGCCCCGCCGCCATGGGTAGTTGGGGTTCGGTTGAACAGAATCGGTTGAAACTCAGGGGCCCTCTGTCCCTTAAAAGCCCCTCACAGTCTCTTTCCGTCAAATGGCAGCTGCACGACAGTACATGGCCTTTGCCGAGGAAGTCTGGAGTGAGGAATGAGGGACACGGGTGAAGGTCACGCCGTGAAGAGAGGAGAGGATCTGAACTGTAGTTTTGTTTGGCAGAGCGCGGGGAATTTTCCCATCAGCTACAAATCTTTCTGGTCACAATAGTCAAATATAATGTGCTTTCCTCGCCAGTCAAGCCAGACTCGCATCTTCTCCAAGATTGCATCATACTGTGAAGGAATTCATGTGCCAAAGTCAGTGTGGGGTTGAGCTCCAGTATTTGAACATTGATAGACCCTCCGATCTGTGCAATAGAAAAGTATCTGGTTTCCTGTTTATAATACAAATGTCCTGCAACTGCGCATGCATGAATACACACTCGGACAAACATTTTGAAAGCCCGCTACTATCATTACTGTGTTTCTTTGAACAAAGTAATACTCTAAACAATAAAGCTAGCTGGCCCTTGTACCCCCAAGCTCGGAACCGGCAACCTCGACACACCACAACTGAGCGCTGGCCTCGGCCGGATTTTCCCAGGCTGCCTCCTATGACTTCGATGGTCGCTGGCTGCCAGTACAGGAGCTTAGCTCAGACAAACTGCGCAGCATTGTCACCATGACATCTATACTGTACGTCCGTATGAGTATACACGGCGTCACATTAGAAATGGCGTTTTTTTTTAGGTGTACCTCCTAGCTATTTTCTTTACCACTGTACATAGTATCAGAATCCAGATCATGAATACAATTTAAAATGATAGCATCCATTCGTATGCAGTTACATACCTTTGATGCCAAGGGCTTGGTCTTGGGTTTTTTGGTTGGGTGAATTGGTTCTCTGATTTCTGACAAAACTGAAAAACAATAAATAAAATTAAGTAACACACCTACTATATATGTTTCTTTCTTCGTGATATTTACTTACTATGGGTCCAGGGGACTAATTGATTGTAATATTAAAAATGAATTTGAACTTTGCATCAATCTAAACCAGCGGTCTCAAACCGACTCCACAAAGGGCCGCAGTGGGTCCTGGTTTTTGTTCCAACAGATCCAGCACAAACAGTTCAACCAATGAGGTTTCTACTAACATAAGCAGCACCTGATTGCAATCAACTGATTACACTTGTAAGAAACCAGATTGGTGAAAAGGTATTTGTCTCGTTTGGGTGGAATGAAATCCAGTACCCCCTGCGGCCCTTTGAGGACCGGTTTGAGACCACTGATCTAAACAATACCTAAGTATCTTTTGCGGCCTTAAATCCAACAAGTAACTTTTCATTAGTATAGTTTCTGCATCAACAAACACTAACGCGGTCTGACTGAACATTAATAAACTAGATGGCTCATTTTAAATGAAATGTTGATTTTGGAAAAACCACATTGTACCATCCCAATTCCAATGAAGTTGTGTTGGATAAAAATAGAACACAATGATTTGCAAATCATGTTCCAACTATATTTACCTGAATACACTAAAAAGACCAGATATTTAATGTTCAAGTCAATCATTATTATTTGCCAAAAACAATAAACTTTTAACTTTGAATTTTATGGCTGCAAAACATCCAAATAATGCACGGACAGGTGGCATAAAAGACCGAAAAAGTTGACGAATGCTCATCAAACCCGTGTTTGGGACATCCCACAGGTCAGCAGGCTAATTGGGAACAGGTGAGTGCCATGATTGCGTATAAAATGAAATTCACTAAATTGCTGTCATTCATAAGTAAACTAATCAAACAAAAAACCTCTTCAGTATCTGAGGTGCAAAACAAAAATGAATGATCTAATAAACATCTACAAAGCCAAGACCAGGTACAAGTTACGCAATAATACAACTTTTTTTCTTGTAGCAATAGAAAAGAGAAATATGAGCGGGGCCATCTTGGAGAATGTTTGCCCCGAACTTCCGGTTTGGAAAAAAACATCAACAGTTGCGTTTGCAATTTAAAAAAGTCATTAGTGTGTTGAGTCAGCTAAAACTGCGAAATCCATCCAGAGGAACCCGCAGAATCTCCAAAAATGGATTCAGCACGATGTAGATGACACTCCGAGACATTCTGTGCTGTGCTCGAAGTCCTGGAAGCGCCTATATATGAAATTTGAAGTGGAATGTTTTGAAGAGCATCCAGCTTCAAAGCGCCAGTGTGGACTTATCTCTCCACATGCCTTAAATCGAAACTAGCTGCAGACAAGAAGTTAAGGATTTAATTTAAACCTACAGATATACCTAAAAGATTGTATGATTGTTCTTATCACTTTGTTGATCATTCATGGGCAAAATTATAACAACCTGTCAGCCTGTGTTGACGAGAGGTGTAGATTGATACGCCGGCCACTTGAGTGACCAAAATGAGGAGAAATTACAAATAATATAACATTTATTATATTACCGAATGCAGAAGGGCTGACACGGATTTTGTTGTTACAAGGAAATACTACAAGCTATGTACATATAAACAAAATGGTATGTCATTATTTTTTATTGAAGATATTGTTAGCAATAAAACCTTTGGACAGCATGATTCCATTTGTTGTTTTATTTAAAACGATTGGTGCAAAACAGGTCAATAAATCACAATTTATAAAATTATTAGAAAATAGCATAAGAGAACGTGATATCAAGAAAGCACAGCTTCGGAGCCCCGCCGGGTAGAATGCATGTAGTCTCGATATATGTCCATCGATGCATAGTAAATGTTGATGACATTGTGAGGCACATCGAGTGTTCTTCCCTTGCCGATCAGCGTTTTCCACCAGTAAACAAACGAACAAAAAACTTGCAACACTTGCATTTATGCGCTGAAATCCTACACATACTGATTAGCAACAGACAAGCAGCAGATAGCATATGTGTTGCAGTCACAGCAGTACAGTCGTTGTAGTAAATAATATGAAAGATCATCATAATTACAAAGCCTAGTCGTAATAACAATATCAAAGGCAACAAGTCGTTTCATGTGCAAGATTTTAGCTTTAGTATTTTTTGAGCATCGGACACATGCAAATGCAGGTATATGACGAAAATACCGTCCATAACCAGTGTTGGGCACGTTACTTTAAAAAATTAATAAGTTATAGTTACTCACTACTTCTTCCAAAAAATAACTGAGTTAGTAACTGAATTACTCTATAGTAAAAGTAACCATTTACCAGGGAAAGTAACTATTTCCGTTACTTTAAAAATAAGTTGTTGTATGATAAAGAATTTGAAATTTCCTGAGCAGTATTCGAGTCAGTTGAATAGAGAAGAACAGACAGGTAGTTGTGTTATAGAACCTTGTAATATTTATTGCACTTCACCAGCAATAGATTTATCCTACACTTGAAGTGCAACAAAAATAAACAGATTTGAATTGCTTACCACAGATGTCGACAAAAGCTTTGCCCCAGGACATAAATTACACTTTACATGCACATTCTTTCCTTTAATTTTGACCAACTTAAGTAGTGAAATAGTGTTTACATCTCAACCTCGTAAAGGACAAATTTTCCTCTAAATGCTCTGCCATCATATCCCTCTGAATCTGTTTTGCGTGTGTGTGTTTGCCGCACGCGCTGTTCCAATTTGTGTGTGAAAACACCGGCTCTGAAGTTTGTTTAAAAAAAACAAACTTTATTAACAACAAATACACATATACAAACATAGGGCAAGACAATTCACATATAAACAACAGGCTCTGAAGTACGTGCGCTATTAGGCTCGAGCGTTTACGTCACAGAATGGGGGATCACATGAGATTTGACAACAACACAGCCATATTGGAAGCAGGTCTGGCTCGTGGGACATTAAACTTTAACTTGCCTGTTCGATAAAGAGACAAACTCGTTAGTAAGGCGAAGAACAGATATGGGATCAAACTTAAGGATGTGAACAATGTTACCCCTTACGAGCAAGTCGAAGACAAATGGAGTAAAGATGTCGAAGGGCTTCCAAAATTAAACTCATCAGTGATTCCGAAATTACAAATCGCTACGAAGCTACGTACAGTTTTGCTGCGGATGGGTGCTGGACCTGCACATTATGACCGTATCAAACGGCAACTCCATCGTTCTTGCAAAGGTAGGCTATGTGTGTTTACTATTTTCATTGCCATGAACCTGAACGCACCCCAAGTTTTTGATGACAAATGAACAGAGCAGAGTAGACTCGCTACGGCTGGTAGTTTCTTCAATTTATTCAAAGTAAGTAATGCACCGCCTTTGACCGTCAGTAACGGTAATGGCGTTGTAACGGCGGAAAAAATAATTAGTTAGATTACCCCATCACTGAAAAAAATAACGCCGATAACACCAGAGGCAACACTGCTACAAAAACACCCAGTCTTTGTGATGGCACAAGCTTGGTTCCAGATCTGCCTTCATGAACATTTTGTCCTCCCCTGTCGTGATACTGACAGATGGTTGTGGTAGTCCCAAATTGTATTTTTTAAAGGATTTTGATGAGTAATGTTACTCCAGCTCCATAGCATAGCATAGACACCTAAACATCGATATGTACTTGGCTGTAACCTGTCTATTCACTAATGCTGACACATGTCTTTAGTCTACACTAACTGGTGTACAGAAATTCCCACAGGAACACAAAGCAGAGAACTTGACGATAGGCATGTGCCGGTTAACGGTTTCAAGGTTTACCGTGGTATGAAAACATCATGGTTATAAAACCACTAAAATTTTCCGTCATACCGTAGTACGGTATTAGCTGTTTTTTTATGTCCCAAAAATGCAGCAAGAAATTCATTGCTTGGAGTGGTAGCACTCACCCCTCCCCCGTCGTTTGTTGTTCTGTCCTGTCTCTGTCCCTGTGCTGTAGAATAGACACAAAGCTTCTCCCCCCTCAAAAAAGTCGCTTGTATGGGAGTACTTAGGGTACCAAAAAGAAACAGACTGCCGCGGCTTAAAGAAGGAAGGACAGCAGGACCTCCAACATGATTTCACATTTATGTGACCATCCTCCATCACTTAAACATAATTTAGGGTAAGTAAACGCTGTCATGAACGTTTCCCACCAGCTACAAGAGTTCACTCCAGCTGGTTTAGTGTGTTTAGCGATGATAAAACAAATACTATAATGTAAGCGTAACGTAATGAGGCAGATAACGTGGCTAGTTAGCATGCCAAGATGGCTTATTAGTTTCCTCTCTATCATTAGCCTACTTTTGTAAAGTCTTTCTCCATTTTAAACATCTGTTCAAAATAACATATTCATCATACAGCCTGTGGTGTTTTTTTCTCTCTGGCGGCTCTCTGTGTGAAGAGAGGGTGTGTGGGCGTGTGTATGTGTGTGTGTATAATGCGTAAATAATGATACCAGTCATACACACGCGCTCTGCCTCTACAATTTTATTTTAAATATTTCAGTTATTTATTTTTATGTTATTTTATTTATTTTAACATTATATTCATGTTGATGTTGCAATTTGCAAATATGTTGTGAAAAATTCAAAAAGCCGGTTCAATGGACCGTTTTTTTTTTTAACCCATGCATACCAAAAAGAACACATTTTAGAGCTATAATTGCAATACCGTGATACCGGGAAACAACAATATTTTTGCTTAAGGTTATCGTACCGGCAAAATTTCATACCGGCACATGCCTACCTGACTAGTGTGAATTCCTCCCTCATGTTTTAGTCAGTTTACTGTTCAAGTCTTAAATGGGAAAATTATTCCACTTTAGGGTGTCATAGTTGATGGGTATTATCTTATATTTTGGAAAGAATCTTGGAATTGCACTTCAAATACATAGTATGTGCTGTTCAATGACAGTCTTGTCCGTCCAACCTTCTAGCCATCTAGTTACTGATGGTGCATCGAACATGAGTGCCTCTAATAGGGAGGTGTAGCTGCACCATGCAGTGTGTATTGCTCATACACTTAATTTCGTTGTGAAAAAGGACCTGGAACTATCCCCATCACTAGCCAGCATTTGCATAAAAGCAAAAAAGCTGATGGTTTATATCAGAAGCCGCACAACTGCCAAAGTGAGACGGGATGGTGGTTGGCTATGGGGCAATTCGGGCTCCACCACCACATATCGTCAAAATCGACACAACGTCTCCCGGGCAGTCAGCTCCCGATGTTCCGGTTCTGGTGGAAACCGGAAAACAGACCGGGGTCCACAAACACACCGGGGCTCCTAACAGTGCTTTCAAAGACTGGGTGACAAGTAACAGGAGGAAGGGTGTAGACATTCCGGCCCCTACCTGGGCGCCCCCGTATGCCCTCATGAGGATGACCACCAGATGGCCAAACGGGAACCCAGATAAGGGTCATCTGGAGGGGGACATGGAATCAGGGAGGCGGGAGAAAAACTGACTGAGCCTGGAATGATGGGACAAAAAAAGGGCAAGAAATCAATATCGCGGTCCCAAAATGAAATAAGGAGTTTGGTAGGCAGGTAGATGAGCATCGGCGAGCCAGGTGCTCCCCGCTGGGTCCATAACTGGTAGCATTATTCTTTCAGGGTGGGGGACTAACAGGCAAGGATCAAAGTGTTGACCCAAGTACACGGAAGTAAGAAAACCAGGCAAATGAGAGGAGGTGCATCCTAATTGCACATTCAATGAGCAAAAAACCTCTTCAGTATCCAAGGTGCAAAATTAAGCAAAGTGTTATATAAACATGTAAACTTGTAAAACCAATGCCGGCAGGAATGGGGCATAGGAACAGAACATGAAATGGCATTGACAAAGACACTGACATCGATAATAATGCAGCAAAGCATGAATAAACACAGGCATCCTAAATACACAGATATGGGGTAACGAGATTATGAGGAACAAGTGGGTAACATGAGGGGCAGCCGATTGGTAAACAGACAACAAACAGGCAACAACAGGTGAAATCAAGAGGTGACCACAAGGGCAAGACATACTGTTGTTCACGCACGCGTTGCTCAGACTGGAAGCCAATATCCGATTTTTGCTCGATCCAGGTTGTTCAGACAACAGACAACAAAAGAGCGACTATTTCTTCTACACGCATGCACAAGTACTGAAATACTTGCGCACAAAAACACACTCACATACACCAATCCCTCCCTTCAGTACACTTCCGTCTTCTTCTTCTATCAGTGCCCCACCCCTCTTCCGGCCATGACCAGGCAGTTTTCCTTCTTGTCGTAACAAAAAATTCCTGCACGTGACCTGTGCGTCGTGTCATATCACTGCTATGTTGTATGATATACAGCAGGGGTCGGCAACCTATTACACGCATGTCAGCACTGGCACGCGACAGGTTAACCAATGACACGCGAGGGCATGGCAAAAAAAAAAAAAGCACCTTTTTACCTGAAATTAAGACATTTTCAGTTGTGCCCTGTTACTTAGGGGCTTTACAGAAGCTCCCACCTGCTCTGCCTATGGTGCAATATGCAAGCAATAATGGATTTTGAGCACACCTCCAGCTCAATTTGTCGACTCCTGCGTTCGTCGTTTTTTTTTTCTCTGCGCGCTCAATTCAGCACAGGCTACTAACGCGTCACAAATCCAACCAATCAGAGAGCTGGCGGAAGTACACTGTGTTACCAATCTGCACTTTTGATAATTGCGGTGCTTACATAGCCTGGTAGACCAGACTCACCGCTGTTCCAGCTACTCTCACAGTGTTTCAAAAATACAGAGAGAACAGTCTGGCCGGCCCAGGCAAGTGTCTCCGCACCATAGTGTGGAGTGGACCGCCGATTAAAGTGGCTCGTTTTCGTCAATTCGTCCGGTGCTTACTTCGGAGAGGTGGCGATGTGTATAAAAACACAGTGACGCGTTGGATGGCTTTTTGCTAGAGACTTTTATTAACAAAACAAAAACCAGCGGGGGACACAGCTACTTTTCACAGCGCTCTCCGCGCAACTCTCAACACTGTGCTTAGCTTTCTCTCTTTTCCTCGCCCAAACACCCACTTCTTCTGCGCTTAACTAGTAACCCATTCATATTGTAGGGGACAGCGGCCCCTTGGGGATGCCGGTAACAACTGGTTGGCTTGGCTGGTTACTTCCGCTAGCTCTGTTTGTGCGTCGCACAAGTGTCAAACGCCACTACGAGACAAAACATTAACATTCATGAAAAACAGGGCCAGGGATCACATTCAGGTAGGCATCTTTCATATTTGTAATATAAGATCTAAAATCGTGTATAGAATTCACTGTTTTAAGTTAATAGTGAACAAGACAAAATGTAAGAGTCGGCTGTTCTGACTTTGAAGGTTAAAACAGCCCGCTCTGTACTGTGTAAGAGACCTGCACTGAGAATCACACCTGTTCCCCTTTTCCTGCTGGGGTGGGTGAGTGTGTGTGTGTGTGTGTGTGGTGGTGGTGGTGGTGGTGGTGGTGGTGGTGGGGGGGGTGTAATATGTTTACAAAAGATGCTGCTGCTGTAAAGCTGCTATTACTGTGTTACGCTGTAAAGCTGTTATTACTGTGTTACTTATTTTCAAGTTTTGATATTTTATACAATATACATTTCTTTTTTTAGTTAATTGATGAATAAGAATGGTAGTTATTTAATTTCAATGCATGTCCATGTTGTTTTGTTTGGAGTAAAATTACAGCTCTGTTGGATATAAAAATTCGGATTTGAGTTATTAATCTTGGTGTGGCACACTGATTGACAAGAAAATTTGAAAGTGGCACTCCACACCAAAATGGTTGCTGACCCCCGATATACAGTAATTTGTGTACAGTAAATTGTAACTTGCTTGTAACTTGCGCTGTAATTTCTGAGGGAGAGAGAAGTCGATCTGCAGCAGTCCGATGCGTAGTCATTGAACGCAATTTTGTTGTCATCTGGACTTGTACAGTGTGTCAATGAGTATTAAAGCTATCTGTATCTGTACAATATCGTAGCGTCTGCTACTTTGGACCAGTTCTGGCCCAAAACTGCTGAACTGGCAAGTGACTCCCGACTGAGTTTGGGCAATTGTTCAAAAAGATAGCGGGGCGGATCCGTTTTACGAACTTGGGCCGAAATTTGCAGTCCATCTGGCCCAGGTCTGCTTCAGTTATATTTTGCTATCCTTGGTAGGCTTGTTTACTAGCCTGTCACATCACAAATAGAAAATATAACTAATCTAAGACGTCAAGACCCCAGCACTGAAAGTCCCAAAAAAACGCCACAATCTTTCTATAAAAAAAGTAAGATGTACTTACGTTTGGTCATGGAAGCACACGAAGGAAAGTTCTCCTCACACACACACCTAGCATTTGGCTGCGGTCAATTTGAAGGCACGCCGCTCTCTCAACGTTGAGCATTTACAGTATTTACATCGTATTCATGTTACACATGTATGTTTCTGAAGGAAGTTTTTTTTTTTTTTGTCACCTCTGGATAATATTGAGAATCCAACTGAATGTAAAAGAGGTAGCGGGAGAGGGAGAGCGGTAGCGTTTCGCCTTGATTATAATAATGGTTAAATAAGATTGACATACCGCTCGCCTACATACTGCAACCCTCTCTGTCTGCTTCTGGATGAAATTCATTTAAAAAAAAACCCAAAACAGACAAAAAACATTTAATTAACAGATAAACAGGTCTATTGCCAGCTGTTGTAGTGCTGAATGCAGCCTTTGGCACAAACCTAAGAACCAAACAAACCATGACACAGGCAATGTTTATATCATACACACTAACACTTATTTCAGCTAGACAATGTCAAACCATATTCTGCACTTTACAACAGCGTGGCTTTCTTCATAAAAGCGTGGATGTACTAGATTGGCCTTACTACAATCCAGACCTGTCCCCAATGGAAAATCTGCGGTGCGTTATGATGCGAAAAATATGACAATGGAGGCCGCACACTACTGAATATCTGAAGCTGTACAGCAAGCAAGGATGGGCAAGATTTCCATCTTTAAAAATCAACAAATAATGTCCTCAGTTCCCAAAAGTTTACTGAATGTTGTTAATAGAAAATGTGATGTAACACACCAGTAAGCATGACTCTGTCCCAGCTTTTTTGGAAAGAATGGCAGCCATAATACTTTAAGTGAGTGGTTATTTGCTAAAAAATAATTAGATTTATCATTTTGAACATTATATATCTGTTTTTTTATTGTTTAACACAACCTTCCAACTTCATTGGAAATAGGGTTTCAAAAATGCTATTTTAAACTTTTCAATAAAGCGGTCAAATATTCACTTAGTCACCTGCTGCTACAAAACAGTACTCACAGGAAAGGTCTCTCTTTATGGTGTTCTTTTGCCGTCGAATTGGAAATTCCTCAATCTTCAGTTCACCTTCATCTGAGACATATTCATACTCATCTCTAACTGGCTTGGGTTTATCCTCTTTTAAGTTTTGCGTTGTCCCAAAAATACTTGTGTCAGTCTTCATTTTTGATGTCTTTGAGCTAAACAGGAAACCAAAGTACAAAGAGAGGCTGTTTAGCTAGACGCTTGGTGTATGGATTAAAAGAGTTTGAACAACTCTTTTCATACAGGAAAGCCAAATTCACATAAATATATCAACATTGATCTCGCCATGCCATTTTGCGTACAACTACATATATTCATTCATTCATTCATTTTCCATGCCGCTTTTTCCTCACGAGGGTCGTGGAGGTGCTGGAGGCTATCCCAGCTAACTACGGGCAGTAGGCAGGGGACACCCTGAACTGGTTGCCAGCCAATTGCAGGGCCCAAGGAGACATACAACCATTCACGCACACACTCCTACCTGCGGACAATTAGAGTGTTCAATCAGCCTACCATGCATGTTTTTGGGATGTGGGAGGACACCGGAGTTCCTATGGAGGTAGATGTGTCTTTATTATTCAATCAAAAAAAAAGTTGCTTCAATCAAATAAAAAGTTGCTTCAATCAAAATATATATATATATATATATATATATATATATATATATATATTCAATCGAAGAAAAAGTCACTTTAATCCCAAAAAATGTGTTTAAATGCAAAAATAAATTTGAAACTCAATAAAATATATTTGAAAACTATTTTTTTTTTTTTTTTTTTTTTTTTTGATTTGAGTCAAGTTTTTTTTTATTGAAACAACATTTTTGATTGAAGTCATAATTTTGCGTTTGGACCACATTTTGGCTAGGACATTTGTGTCTTTATTATGCAATCAAAAAATAAGTTGCTTCAAACAAAAAAATATATATTTTCAAAAGAAAAATCATTTCAATCAAAAATTTAAAAAATTCAGTCATACAAAAAAAGGGTTGAATGTGAAAAAATATTTGAGACTCAGAAATACGCATTTGAACGCTTTATTTTTCATTCAAACTGTTTTCTTTGATTGAAGCAATCCTTTTTGTGTTTGAGCCATATTAGGGTTAGGACATTTGTGTCTAAATCATTCAATCGCAATAAAAGTTGCTTTAATCAAAAAAACTATTTTTAATCAAAGAAAAAAATCATTTGCAAAAATATATATTTTTTGAAAATATATATTTTTTATTTGAAATATATATATATATAAGTGTCACTTTTATTGAAAAGCAAGAAGTTTTAAACTTTTTTTTCTTTGAGTGGAAAAAGTTTTGAAGGCACTTTTTTTCGATTGAATCATTTTGACACAACAAATTCTTCAACGCTAGTTCCGGTGTGTTTGAGTGGCAGGTGACTCCACCAATGGCATAAAAGTATGAAGCAAGAATAACGGCCACCAGGGCTGCATCCAGCCATCGGCGACTTCCAAGTCGAATCCAAGCCGAATATAAGACACCGATACGGGGGTGTTACATCCGCATTTCACCGGAGTACCCGCGACGGTACATTGCCCTGTCGCGGCACACTGGTCGGACCCTGATATCAACCCCCAGGCCCGCGAATGACACGACACTCATTGAAAGCTGGAGCGACGGGGCTTCCGGTGTGGATGCCGGTGACTCGCCAGTAGTCCACTCGCTTACTTGGCAGGCTAGTGTCAGGCCACTCGCCGACCACTCCCGTAACGGCGCGTCGCGGACACTCCGGTTGGAACCAATTGCCAATCGTCACGTCAGGGCAGCGGGTTAAGTTCGCCGTGTTGAATCACATTAAGCAGCAGGGCACCGTACTCCGGTGAAATGCCGATGTCACACCCCCGTACCGGTGCCCTTAAATTCGGCTTGGACTCCAGTAGAGTCCGATGGCTGGATGGAGCCCTGATGGCCATTATTCTTGCTTCATACTTTAATGCCATTGGGGGAGTCACCTGCCACTCAAACACACCGGAACTAGCGTTGAAGTTGAATCTTTGTGTCAAAATGATTCAATCGCAAAAAGTACCTTCAAAACTTTTTCCACTTCAAAAAAAAAGTGCGTTCAAAAGTTTTTCCACTAAAAAAAAAAAAAAGTTTAAAACTTTTTGCTTTGCAAAAAAAACCCTAATATGGCTCAAACACAAAAAGGATTGCTTCAATGAAAGAAAACAGTTTGAATGAAAAATAAAGTGTTCAAATGCAAATTTCTGAGTCCCAAATATTTTTTCACATTCAAACCTTTTTTTCTACGATTGAATTTTTAAAATTTTTGATTGAAGTGATTTTTCTTTTGAAAATATATATATTTTTTGTTTGAAGCAACTTATTTTTTGATTGCATAATAAAGACACAAATGTCCTAGCCAAAATGTGGTCCAAACGCAAAATTGCATGACTTCAATCAAAAATGTTGTTTCAATCAAAAAAAAAAAAAAACTTGACTCAAATCAAAAAAAAAATTTTCAATCAAAGAAATGAAGTTTTCAAATATATTTTTTGGAGTTTCAAATTTGTTTTTGCATTCAAACACGTTTTTTTTTTTATTGAAGTGACTTTCTCTTCGATTGAAAATATATATTTTGATTGAAGCAACTTTTTATTTGATTGAATAAAAAAGACACAAATCTACCTCCATAGGTTCCCGGAGGTCGAAGGCCGGGATTGAGCCTTTGATCACAGAACTGTGAGGCGGACGTGCTAACCACTCAGCCACCGTGCCGCCATTACACATACATATTTTTAAAATACATTCAGGCTGAGCACATCAATAGTTTAAACAGGCTAGAATTACATTCCATTTGCAAGTCAGTCAAAATCAAAAGAATATCATGTTAATGTTTAAGAAAACAGCTACATATAAAGAATCATTTTTCCTTCATACATGGACGCTACATCCCCGCTGTTTCACTTAGGTTCACAAAATTTATCTTGTAACAATACTCTAAGGCAGGGGTATAAAACAATATCTGGTTCGAGGGTCACATTCACGGCCATTAGAGCTGAAGTGGGCTGGACCAGTATATATATATATATATATATATATATATATATATATATATACTGTATTCTCAAAAGTTATTTAAAAGACACACACATATCCATCACTGTTAAAATTGTGCAATAAA